>NC_068455.1:69949485-70226985 GCF_023373465.1 Oncorhynchus keta | reverse complement strand
ATTCAGCTTGGAATGTACTGAGTAAAAAAAAGGCAATCACATGTTTACAGGCACTGATGAGCATGGAGAGCATGGAGAGGTCATATTAAGGGAGAAGGAACAGTTTATTGCCCGCATTACTTAACTTCCTGCCTTGCAATAAATATGCAATGTTTAGACAGAATACCACTGGTGGAAATATGTCTTTGTCTTATGCAGCTGTATAAGACTGACCCAGTGCGTGGATAAACTTGGTTTGAGCTTTATTAAGAATCTGCGAGTTTTAATCTGTTTATTTAGAACCTAACACCACAAACATAACACTTGTATTCAGGGCAAAAAGTTAATTGCTTTTCCACATTTATTGCAGTATAACTAGGCTTCCTTCTTTTCACATGGTCAGTGAGGTTAGTATTGTGGAGTAACTACAAGGTTTTGGCCCCTTCTCAGTTCTCTTATCACAGCCATTGAAGAGCGGCAGGTAGCATAGTGGTTGCTTGTTTGATTTCAGAGCTGGCAAGGTGGAAAATACTGTCGTTCTGCCCTTGAGCAATGCAGTTAACCACAACAACTGCTCCCTGTGCACATATAACATGGATGTTGATTAAGGCAGCCCCCCGCACCTCTCTGATTCAGAGGGGTTGGGTTAAATGCGAAAGACACATTTTGGTTGAATGCTTTCAGTTGTGCAACTGACTAGGTATCCCCCTTTCCCATTAAACTCTGTACCTGTTTTATAAATCACCATTGGCCTCATGGTGAAATCCCTGAGCGGTTTCCTTCCTGTCCGAGTTAGGAAGGATGCCTGTAACTTTGTAGTGACTGGGTGTGTTCATACACCATGCAAAGTGGAATTAACAGATGAGGTAGTCATTCAAAAATGATTTTAAAACACTCACTCACAGTGTATGACTTATATGACTATGTAAGAACATTTGTACTCCTGAACTTATTTAGGCTTGCCATAACAAAGGGGTTGAATACTTCTTGACTCAAGACACTTCAGCTTTTCATTTTTTATGAATTTTTTATAAACATTTCGAATTCCACATTGTGTTTAGGCCAGTGACACAAAATCTCAATGTAGTCCATTTTAAGACTGTAACACAACATAATGTGGAAAAAAATCTGAGTGTGAAAACATTCTGTAGGCACTATATGTATCCATTCAGTTCACAAGCATTTCGCTGCACATTTTATACCTGCTGTAAACTGTTTTATTATTCTGAATGATGCCTTGAGAAACAGTGAAATGTCAATTGTATCAATGGTGTATCCTTACCTGTATATATCCGAGGCGTGGGTGGGCTTGTATGTCATGTCAAAAGCCTCTGGTGGCATGTAACTTAATGTACCGCCATCCTCTCCCGTGTCCTTCCTGTTCGCTTTGGAAATGCTGTGGTAAACCCTGGCTAGGCCGAAATCTGTCAGCTGGAGAGAGAGAATAATGTTACAATCATTGGTGAAATTGCCAAGGGAGGTGCATGGGGGGGACATATCTCTGCACCAGCCGTCCCTGAATATGATTGGCCTCTCTTGGTGCCCCCCATTCTCATTGGGTCAGAGCGCTGTCAATCTGGCTCAAATTGAAGAGGTTCTGGTTTTCCCGTTGGCTGAGAAACATTTTTTGGGCAGCTCCATCGATGACCACATCGTCGTCTGCATTTCAGGCATTACGAGAAAAACTTTCAGAATGACCAAGTGAATGCTGACAGAATAGAATCAGGAGACAGACTCGGGAGTTGGGATCAACATTCAACAACACAAGTGTAATAATTATTATTTGGTGTGTGCTTATATTTGTCCTATTTCACAGATGTACAAGTATGTATTATACATGCCGCCTTTGGGGAGGGTGTATAGTGTGAAAGGCCGAAACACCCTAGGAACCAAAGGTACACTACTGACGATGCGCTCCCCAAATTTCACCACGCTCACTGTTCATTAACTCTTGGAAGTGCTTGCACAAAGGATAGTAACATCTCATCCTGTGTTCTTGGAATCTGAATATCTGGACTAGTCCAGTGACTGCTGAGAAAGATCAGCTGACAACAGGGGAAAGTCCTTGTGGCGGCACGGAGAGACGGCTAACAGGAGGGAATAGACCCCACTGGAACAGTCATCGGGTAGCTTCCCATTTCTGTAGTTTCCCATGCTTCGCAGTATGTTGGAAACACCCGCTTTAGCTACAGAAAGTCAACATACGAGAATACCCCTAGAGTCTGCGAGAGCGGGGGCGGAAGATGACTGATCGGCTGACAACATGGTAACGACTGGACTGGAAACGACTACGAGTAATGAGAGCACAGCACAAGAGAACACCACAGTAACTGTCACAAGTTCTGCTGCAACAGTGGGCCACAAACAGATGCAGGTATGTGTCTGTGGTTGGAGGAAAGTTACATCACACCATGGGTTGAGGATCCACCAGGGGAAGAAGGGGTGTTTGGGTAAAGAGAGACAGAGAACTCGCATTGATTACTTTCTGCGAAAGCGATCAAATCAGTCGAATGAAGCACAGCAACTGGACGCAAACCATAGTTTGCAATGCATCAGTACCACTGTCATGGAGGACGTAAACTCAAGCACCGAAGTAGCAACTGAGGTGGAACCAACAACAGGAGTGGAACTCACCCAGCCTCCCAGACCTGCAGTCGAGAGGAGACTACCAGGGCACAGACCGTATGTGAAGTGGCCTGGCGCCAGTGACAAGAAGTTGTGGGAAACAGTGAATACTGACCTTACCTTGACCCTCAAGAAACTTCGAGGCACAGTGGAGAAGAAGTTGGAGAGGATGGGGGACATCATCTATGAGTACGGGACAGAAAGATTTGGAATGGAAGAGGCAAAAGGTGGGAGAAAGGTTCCAACCCCACCAGTTCCCAGGAGGCAACAAGAAATCAAGCGCCTTGTTCAAGAAAGGCGGCAGCTTAAGAAACAGTGGAAGAAGGCCTCGGAAGTGGAAAAGGAGGGCATAGAGGCACTTCAGGCTGACATCAAAACCCGGTTGGCATCCCTCCGTAGAGCAGAGAACCTACGGAAACGCAGAAGGAAGAAAGAACAAACTAGAACTCGATTCTATAAAGATCCCTTCAAGTTCCTTAAAAGTCTCTTCACAAAGGAAAAAAGTGGAGCTCTAAAAACAACAAAGAAAGACCTAGAGGAGCACCTGAGAGCAACAAACTTAGACTCAAAGCGACATGAACATCTGGCCATCCCATCAGATATCCCACCCATTGAACCCCCGGAACATCATATTGAGACCAGCCCTCCGACATGGAAAGAGGTGGAAAACACAGTTCGACGGGCAAGAACATCATCAGCCCCGGGGCCAAATGGAGTCCCGTGCAAAGTGTATAAGAACGCACCAGACGTCCTGAGGTTCCTCTGGAGGCTTATGAGAACAGCTTGGCAGAACAAGATAATACCCAAAGTGTGGCGTAGGGCAGGCGGGGTCCTGATCCCTAAGGAGAAGGATGCAGTGAACATCAGCCAATTCCGCCCAATCTCCTTACTGAATGTCGAGGGTAAAATCTTCTTTAGGGTCATTGCCCAGAGGATGGCCGAGTACCTGCAAAGGAATGCGTACATCGATACATCTGTACAGAAGGCAGGAATATCAGGGTTCTCTGGCTGCTTGGAACATTCAAGCATGATCTGGCACCAGATCCAAATGGCCAAGGTGGAGAAAAGGGACCTCCATGTAGTCTTCCTCGACCTCGCCAATGCATTTGGCTCTGTGCCCCATGAACTCCTGTGGTCTGCCTTCAGATTTTTCCACATACCGGACACCATCACAAACCTGGTGAAGTCGTACTTCCAGAATCTGCAGTTCTGCTTCACCACCTCAGAGTTCACCACCTCATGGCAGTGCCTGAATGCAGGTATAATGGCGGGATGTACCATTTCTCCGTTGGCATTCACAATGGCAATGGAGGTTATCATCAGATCCTCAAAATGGGTTGCTGGTGGACAGCGAGTCGACTCTGGTTTCCGCCTCCCTCCACTCAGAGCCTACATGGATGACATTACAACATTGACCACCACTGTCCCATGCACCAGAAGACTGCTCAGAAAACTTGAGGAGAACATCAGCTGGGCCCGTATGAAGATTAAACCATCCAAGTCACACAGCATCTCGATTGTGAAGGGACTACTCTCTGACCTGAAATTCTTAATCGGAGATGACCAAATCCCAACAGTGTCTGAGCAGCCGGTAAAAAGCCTTGGAAGGTGGTATGATGCAAGCCTGAAGGACAATGACCAGGTGCAACAGCTGCGCAAAGACATCAGTAGTAGCCTACAGTCCATCAACAACACCCAGCTACCTCGAAAGTTAAAGGCCTGAGGTTCCAATCTCAACAGTGGAGAAGATGGAAAGAGGAGTCACAGGCTAGAAGTGGCTCGGAGTTCCACGATGCCTTACCACCGTAGGCCTCTATGGAGATGGTGTCCTCAAGCTGCCCCTCACCAGTCTAGCAGAGGAATTCAAGTGTGCAAAAACCAGGCTCCAGATGACACTGAATGAATCTCGAGACCCAGTGGTGAGCAACAACGCGCCGACCTTGGCAACTGGGCGCAAATGGAGGCCAGGAAAAGCAGTCCAGGAGGCAACAGCAGCCCTCAGACATGCTGACATTGTGGGTCATGTTCAGCAAGGGAGAGGAGGCCTTGGGCTAACTAGCCGTGCTGCTTGGAGTAAGGCCACTGCACCAGAGCGGCGGAAGATGGTAGTGCAGGAAGTACGCCATCAGGAGGAGGCTGCAAGGTGGGCCAAGGCAGTCTCTCTTGCCAAACAGGGACAGTGGACTCGATGGGACAGTGTGGAGAAGAGGAAGATCAGCTGGAAGGATCTGTGGGCCATGGAAGCGAGGCGGTTGAGCTTTTCCATCAGAGCAACATATGACGTCCTTCCAACACCAGTTAATCTTCACCAATGATATGGTGAAGATCCGGACTGTGCCCTCTGTTCCATGCCAGCCAACCTCAGGCACATTCTCACAGGGTGTAAAACAAGCCTCACCCAAGGACGCTACACTTGGCGTCACAACCAAGTCCTTAAAAACCTTGCGTCCGCCCTGGAGGACAAGCGAGCTGCCACCAATTCCCTACCACCCACAGCAGCATCACACTCCTTACGGACAAACTTTGTCCGCGAAGGGGCTAAACCACCGAAGAGCGGCTCTACACCATTAGAGCGAGACCAACTGCGCTTGGCCCGCGACTGGAAAATGCTAGCTGACATTGGCCGGCAACTTGTGTTTCCTCCGGAGATCGCAACCACCACCCTAAGACCTGACATGGTGCTCTGGTCCCGTTCACTCAATAAGGTCTTCATCATTGAGCTCACAGTACCCTGGGAAAACTCAGTAGATGAGGCTTATGAGCGAAAACATCTGCGCTATGCTGATCTAGCTGCCGAAGCACGGCATCATGGCTGGAACACAGAAGTCCGACCAGTGGAGGTGGGCTGCAGAGGTTGTGTGGCAACATCTACAACCAGATTGCTTAGAGACCTGGGAATTAAGGGCCAGAGCCAGCGTGCGGCAATCAAAGCTGTATCAGAGGCGGCAGAAGGCAGCAGTCAGTGGCTCTGGATGAAGAGGAAAGACCCCAGCTGGGCCCCGAAGTGAGAGGGCCAGGAGGTATGCGGTCAACAATGCTTGACTCAGGGAGGAGGACGCCCCTGCCATGCATAGTCCCATGGGATGTTGGCTATCAACAACAAGGCAACTCCTATGACTAATTGGGAATGGGACGCAAGCGTAGGATTGATCACCCTGTCGCTAGCCGCCTTTGGGGAGGGTGTATAGTGTGAAAGGCCGAAACACCCTAGGAACCAAAGGTACACTACTGACGAACGATGCGCTCCCCAAATTTCACCACGCTCACTGTTCATTAACTCTTGGAAGTGCTTGCACAAAGGATAGTAACATCTCATCCTGTGTTCTTGGAATCTGAAATAGTTTTCATTATACATGAAAACTATGAAATAAAACATATGGAATCATGTAGAAATGAAAAATGAAAATATATTTTATATTTGAGATTCTTCAAAGTAGCCACCCTTTGCCTTAAAACCAGCTTTGCACACTCTTGGCATTCTCTCAACCAGCTTCATGAGGTCATCATCTGGAATGCATTGCAATTAACAGGTGTGCCTTGTTAAAAGTTAATTTGTGGAATTTCCTTTGAGCCAATCAGTTGTGTTGCGACAAGGTAGGGTTAGTATATAGAAGATAGCCCTATTCATTTAACTAGGCAAGTCAGTGAAGAACAAATTCTTATTTACAATGACGGTCTACCCCTGCCAAACCCTAACCCGGGCGAATTGTGCGCTGCCCTATGGGACTCCCAATCAAGGCCGGTTGTGATACAGCCTGGAATCGAACCAGGGTCTGTAGTGACGCCTCTAGCACTGAGACGCAGAGATGCAGTGCCTTAGACAGCTGCGCTACTTGGGAGCCCAAATAAGTAAAGAGAAATGACAGTCCGTCATTAATTTAAAACGTGAAGGTCAGTGAATTCTGAAAATCTCAAGAACATTGAAAGTTTCTTCAAGTGCAGTCGTAAAAACTGTCAAGCACTATGATGAAACTGGGTCTAATGAGGATCGCCACAGGAAATGAAGACCCAGAGTTACCTCTGCTGCAAATCGGCAATTAACTGCACCTCAGATTGCATCCCAAATAAATGCTTCACAGAGTTCAAGTAACAGACACACCTCAACATCAAATGTTCAGAGGAGACTGCGTGAATCAGGCCTTCATGGTTGCTGTGAAGAAACCACTACTAAAGGACACCGATAAGAAGAAGAGACTTGCTTGGACCAAGAAACACGAGCAATGGACATGAGACCGGTGGAAATCTGTCTTTTGGTCATCTCCACATGTGTGGTTCCCACCGTGAATCATGGAGGAGGTGTGATGGTGTGGGGGTGCTTGCTGGTGACACTGTCAGTGATTTATTTAGAATTCAAGGCACACTTAACCAGCATGGCTGTCACTGGCTGTATAATATGATTTTGTTACCATCTAATGCACATTCAGATGTCATAAATCAGCACTGCAGAGCTCTCCCTGTCCTCTGTCGTACCTTGATTGTATTACTGTTCATGAAATCTGGAAATGTGCATGTACACCCTGGCCCATCTACTGTTTCTAGCACCAATTCTGACTTGTGCTCTGATTATGAATTTCTGCTCTCGTAAAAGCCTGAGTTTTCTGCACGTTAACACTAGAAGCTAATTTCCTAAAATGTATTAATTGAAAGTGTGGGTTCACAGCTCCAATCCAGATGTGTTGGTCATTACTAAGACGTGGTTAATTACGGAAGAGTGTTTTGAATACTGATGTTAACCTTTCTGGTTATAACCTTTTCGGTAAGACAGATCTTCCAAAGGTGGGGGAGTGGCAATCTTTGCCAAGGATCTCCTTCAGTGCTCTGTTGTTTCCACCAAGTCTGTCCCCAAACAATTTTATTTGCTGGTTTTAAGCATTCAACTTTCAAATAGCTTTTTGTTGACTGGGTGCTATCATCCTCCATCAGCACCAGCCTGTACCCTATCTGCCCAAAACGCTCTCCTGGCTCCTTACACTAAGTCTGAATTTGTCCTGCTAGGTGACCTAAACTGGGACATGCTTAAACCACCTGACCAAGTCCTGTGTGTGTTTTTTTGTGTTATTTGAAACTTATTTGGTTCATAATGTTTGTTGTTTTTCTATCTCTTAATTTTTTACTTCAGTTTATTTTAGGAAATACTTTCCAAACACTTATGTTTCTTAAAACTGCATTGTTAGTTAAGGACTTGTAAGTAAGCATTTCACTGTAAGGTCTACAGACCGGTTGTATTCAGCACATGTGACTATTTAAAATTGGATTTGATTTGGAAGGGTTATTTGACCAAGAAAGAGAGTGATGGAGTGCTGCATCAAATGACCTGGCCCCCACAATCACCCGACCTCAACCAAATTGAGATGTGTCACACCGTGACCGTAGAGATCCTTATTATTCTCTACATTTGGTTAAGTTAGGGTGTGACTCGGGTGGGAAAGTCTATGTTTTCTATTTCTTAGTGTTTTGCTGAGTGTGGTTCCCAATCAGAGGCAGCTGTTTATCGTTGTCTCCGATTGGGGATCATATATAAGTTGTCATTTTCCTTTAGGGTTTTGTGGGGTCTTGTTTTCTGTTTAGTGTCTGTACCTGACAGAACTGTGCGCTTTCGTTTTCGCATTGTTATTTTGTTCGAGTGTTTTTTTGATAATAAAAATCATGAACACTTTCCACGCTGCGCTTTGGTCCACTCCTTTCGACGAGAGCCGTTACAGAAGACCCCACCACCAAAGGACCAAGCAGCGTGGTCAGGATGAGCAGGGATCCTGGGCCTGGGAGAACAGGAAGTGGAGGACATCCTGGACCTGGGAGGAGGTAATGGCAGGGGACAAGACCCTGCCATGGAAGCAGGCAGAGGTAGAGAGAGAGGAACGGCGACGCTACGAAAAGTTGAGACAACAATGGAAGCCAGAGAGGCAGCTCCAAAAACATTTTGGGGGGTGGCACACGGGGAGATTGGCAGAGTCACCCCCCAAAATGTTTAGACCTGAGCCAACTCCCCGTGCTTACAGTGGGGAGCGTGTGACCGGTCAGGCACCGTGTTATGGGGTGATGAGCACTGTGTCTCCAGTGTGCATTCACAGCCCGGTGCGCTCTGTACCAGCTCCCCGCAGTTGCTGTGCTAGAGTGGGCATTCAGCCAGGACGGATTGTGCCGGCTCAGCGTTCCTGGTCTCCGATGCGTCTCTTCGGCCCAGGCTATCCTGCGCCAGCTCCCGGAGCCTGCAGTGATGATCAATGGCACGAAGCATGCAGTGATGATTCGCAGTCCAGAGCCTCCGGCGACGGTCCCCAGTCCGGAGCCTCCGGCGACGGTCCCCAGTCCAGAGCCAAAAGCGACGGTCCCCATTCCGGGGCCTCCAGCGACGGTCCCCATTCCGGAGCCTCCAGCGACGGTCCCCAGTCCAGAGCCAAAAGCGACGGTCCCCATTCCGGGGCCTCCAGCGACGGTCCCCAGTCCGGAGCCTCCAGCGACGGTCCCCATTCCGGAGCCTCCAGCGATGGTCCCCAGTCCGGAGCCTCCGGCGACGGTCCCCATTCCGGAGCCTCCAGCGACGGTCCCCAGTCGGAGCTTCCAGCGACGGTCCCCAGTCCAGAGCCTCCAGCGAGGGTCCCCATTGCGGAGCCTCCAGCGACGGTCCCCAGTCCGGAGCCTCCAGCGACGGTCCCCATTCCGGAGCCTCCAGCGACGGTCCCCATTCCGGAGCCTCCAGCGACGGTCCCCAGTCCGGAGCCACCAGCGACGGGGGGGGTACTGTCACGCCCTGACCTTAGAGATCCTTATTATTCTCTATGTTTGGTTAGGTCAGGGTGTGACTCGGGTGGGAAAGTCTATGTTTTCTATTTCTTTGTTTTTTTCCGAGTGTGGTTCCCAATCAGAGGCAGCTGTTTATCATCGTCTCTGATTGGGGATCATATATAAGTTGTCATTTTCCTTTTGGGTTTTGTGCGGTCTTGTTTTCTGTTTAGTGTCTATATCTGACAGAACTGTGCGCTTTCGTTTTCGCTTTGTTATTTTGTTTGAGTAATAAAAATAATAAATAAAATAATAAAAATCATGAACACTTTCCACTTTCCGTGTCTATATCTGACAGAACTGTGCGCTTTCGTTTTCGCTTTGTTATTTTGTTTGAGTAATAAAAATAATAAATAAAATAATAAAAATCATGAACACTTTCCATGCTGCGCTTTGGTCCACTCCTTTCGACGAGAGCCGTTACAAGATGGTTTGGGATGACTTGGACCGCAGAGTAAAGCAAAAGCAGCCAACAAATGCTCAGCATATGTGGAAACACCTTCAATACTGTTGTAAAGGCATTCCAGGTGACTACCTAATGAATCTGGTTGAGGGAATGACAAAAGTGTGCAAAGCTGTCATCAAGGCAAAGGGTGGCTACTTTGAAGAACCTCAAATATAAAATATATTTAGATTTGTTTAACACTTTTTTGGTTATTACATGATTCCATATGTGTTATTTCATAGTTTTGATGTCTTCACTACTTTTCTACAATGTAGAAAATAGTCAAAAATAAAGATAAACCCTTGAATGTATAAGTGTGTCCAAACTTTTGCCTGGTACTGTATCAAACCAAGAAGCCTGGGACTTGCCTTGGCATGGAGGCTGTCATCCAGCAGCACGTTACTGGGCTTGAGATCCAGGTGCAGCAGGGGCGGATCGAGGTGGTGGAGAAAGTTCATGCCCAGAGCCACCTGGTGGGCCAGGCGGAAGGACAGGGGCCAGGGTGGGGGGCCGGAGAGACGTTCCTGTAGGGTCGCCAGGGACCCCCTCTCCATAAACTGTAGAAATATTACAAATAAAGGAGAATAAATACCCACACATTGTATATGCTACTAATTACCACCCGTGCATGAGTCACTAAGTCAGACTTATTCACAGTAGGTATTATTTACCTCCATGACCAGCCCCAGGTGGGTGGAGGGGCCGGAGCTTGGGGGCCGTCCCTGGTACACCCCTAGGATCCTGAGGACATATGAGCTCCCCCCCTGGCGCATGAGGTCTGCCTCTCTGAGCAGAGATGAGCTGGAGCTGGTGTGTATGTGTGTGTGTGATGGGTAGGTAGAGGTAGATATGTGTGTGTGTGATGGGTAGGTAGAGGTAGGTGTGTGTGTGTGTGTGTGTGTGTGTGTGTGTGTGTGTGTGTGTGTGTGTGTGTGTGTGTGTGTGTGTGTGTGTGTGTGTGTGTGTGTGTGATTTGTAGGTAGGTAGAGGTGTGTGAGTGGAGAGACAAAATAATTGACAGAGATATAGGCAACATGTTATTGAGGAAAATGTGGAGTTTGCCTGGGTCAGTACTTCGAACCGGGGTCAAACGACTGTCGTTACCCCAAGAGATCCGAACCCCTTGATGAGATCAATAGGTGTTGGATTAACAATGGTCGCTACAAGATGAATATGCACTCAACTCAAGAAAGTACTTTTATGCAAAGTTGTGAAATAGACCATACTTACCCGTCATCATAATGCAACAACTTGATGGCCACGTCCAACCCCCACTCTACATGTCTGGCCTTGTGGATCTGTCCAAACCCTCCTGAGCCAATCACACACCATTTCTGCAGGCTGTCATCACCAATCAGCAACGGAGCCGGACAACTGGACAGTTCCATCTTTCACCAGGAGGCCAAGGAGAAATACTGCAACTAAACCACAAATGAAACAATGGATTGTTACAGCATGTGTGATGATTTACAAAAGAATGTACAGATGTAGGCTACAATACTGCACAAAGTAACTGATTTACTGTAGCTACTGTGCCAAAGTGAGAAGAACAGACCACCATAAAGAATACCCTCAAGACAGAAATAGAAAAAAGACAAAGGAGGGAGAGCGAGAGAGAAAAAAAAACTATCCAATTCCGATCAACTCCCATATCTACTGGGTGAAAAACCACAGTGTGCCATCACAGCAGCGAGATTTGTGACCTGTTGCCACAAGAAATGGGCAACCAGTGAAGAACAAACACTATTGTAAATACAACCCATATTTATGTTTATTTATTTTCCCTTTCGTACTTTAACTATTTGCACATCGTTATAACACTAATATGACATTGGGAATGTCTTTATTACTTTGAAACTTTTGTGAGTGTAATGTTTACTGTTAATTTTGGATTGTTTATTTCACTTTGTGTATTATCTATTTCACTTGCTGTGCCAATGTAAACATTATGTTTCCCATGCCAATGAAGCCCTTTGAAATTAATTTAATTGAAAGAGAGAGAGAGAGAGAGAGAGAGTAAAGACTCAATCTCTCAACTATATTGGTATTTTCCTTCGTACTCTTTTAACTTCCTCAATTGTAATTTACCATTCAATAAAAATAAGAAAAAAATCACAGAACCAAACAGAACAAACATGCTTACCTTTGTGGTTGTCATGCTCTTTATAACAACAGGTGTTATTAAAACCCTATTTTGCAATGAAATAGCAGCGAAAATGATCAAACCCGTTGTGTTAAAAATATGTCAGTTCATTTTCTGCGAGATATCTTTTCTAATGGCGGTGTACTTCTCATAAACGTCTTTCACTTCCCATCAAGAGTTGGCAGAATCAGAGGGATGACGCACTGATTGAGTGACAGAGCAGGGGCGCCTCACCTGGCTGCGAAATAGAGTGAAGGTGAAGCTACCCTGATTGGTGACAGTTGTAAAATGTTTTTATAAGCTAAATAGCCGTTTCTTCGAGTCATTGACAATGACATGTTTTTATTATGACGGGCAATTTTAGAAAAATGTCCTAATGAGGTGTGTTTTGAAAATAACGTTTATTTTTTTGAATAATAGTTTTAAATTCCACTACATAACCTATTTTAGGCATATTATGATTATGTCCCAATTGTGTATTGATATGGACTTAGGCTACTTCAGTTGACAACCATTATTATTGACTGAATACTAGATTGTTGCAAATAATTAATTTGAAGACGAGGTTAATTTTAGTTTACAGCTATACCACCTATCAATAGGAAAGGGAAGTTTTATTTTGCACGTGACGTAAATGGAATTTCCCTGATCGCTCGGTTTATTTTGGTTTCCGCTAGATAGCACAGCTACAAAGTGAAATGGACTATATCGTAAAAATCAATGAAAACTAAAATCTGCTTTTTGGTCTTAATTTGACGTTATGGTTGGGCATTCGGTTAGCAGTGTGGTTGCCGTTAGAGTAAAGGTAATGTTTTTTAAGTAAAAATGTAAGGAGATAAATTGTAGAAATAGGCAAGGTCTGTGACTTTGTGGATGTGGTAACTAGTGACGACCGTTAATTCTTGTTTCTTTTTATCGTACAGCCTGGTGTATCTGCGCATTTATGTTCTTTCACAGAGCTAGGGATTTTACGATAGCATGTTGTTGTTATGTACAAGTGTGTTCAGTCACTTCGAATCTAATATTTATGTAGGTGTATAACACATTATTCGAAAGCACCAAAGATATTTAATAAAGTAATAAAAGGCAACTGTCGGTGATATGACCGATAATAACCTATTTAAATCGTGCGTGTTAATCTGCCTACATGATTACGCATGTCGCAGATACTCCAGCCTTTATGTTGTTGTGTCTGTATAGTGTCTGTTTTAAAGCCCACATAACTTCAGACAGTACTTTCTACAGTAGCCTAACTCTGTTGCTCAATTCACAAACTTTCTTGTATAATATTTACCAACCTTTGCTGTCGCTCGTTCACGTCGTTTTTTGTGTCACGGTACTTGTGAACTTTGGACTGCATTGTTCTATGATTGCAGAAGGCAAAACCAAATTATTCAAATACTCGAAATCGAAACTGAGAGAAGCAACTTCGGGAAAAGGAAGAATGAGGTTAGAGAATTATTTTGTTGAGTTTGTTCATAATATTATTTAAATATAGCCTACAATTAACTTTGTAAATTAATTAAACTATTATAGCTGTTGTTGTGGACGTTGCTGTGTTTAGAGAGTGTGTTAGTTAGTACCTGCTATAATTCTGTGTTCGTAACCAAGTGGTGGTAGGCCTTATTATTTAAGGTGTAAATAACAATTGGATGCATTCACGTGGTTTAAACTCGTTGAGAAACGGCGATTGGCTAATGGCCAACAACAAGCTGGGTCAAAGATAAACTAAAATTACATTTTCATGGATGTAAACAAATTATAGTTTTCATAAACTGTTAATAGATTGCTGTTTATAAATAATGTTTTGTTGTTGTATTTAACTGCCGAAATGCTGTTATCGAGGTAATTTCCTTAGTAAGTGACTTCAAAAAAGTTTCAAGTCAAAGATCCCTCAAGTCAGAGTTACATGTGGGAAACAAATGTATTTTGCCCGAGTTGTGACGTATCACCACAGACCTTTGACCTTTACAACCAAAAGATGACAACAAATTAGTTTTTGACAACTACAATATGGATAATCAATATGGATAATTTAGCTAGACCATATTGTTACTGTTAAGCAAGCTAGCAAAGTGTATTATTAGCAACGTAAATAAATAAAATTAAATCTTATTGGTTGATGAATTGTTCCGACTTTAAAAGCATGTTGACAATCACAATCATGTTGGACAATCATGTTGGACAATCATGTTGGACAATCATGTCGCACACAATCATGTTGGACAATCATGTCGCACACAATTATGCCCATTTTTCTCATGAAGGTGAAATCATCAGGAGCTCAGGTATGATAAACGACTTTCCCACTTGTGATTAATGCAGGGGACTTTAATGCAGGCAAACTTAAATCAGTTTTACCAAATTTTTACCAGCATGTCACATATGCAACCAGAGGGGAAAAAATCCTAGACCACCTTTACTCCACACACAGAGATGCATACAAAGCTCTCCCCCTCCCTCCATTTGGCAAATATGACCATAATTCTATCCTCCTGATTCCACAAGCTCAGAAATGATAGACGACTTTCCCACTTGTAATTACCAGTGGCGATGTTAGCATGTAAATCTTTGTGGGGCAAACAAAAATAGACCAAATTATTAGGGTGAGGCACATGGGCTACTAACAGTTTACTACACAACATACACTTTGAATTACACTTAGAGTTATAGATGGCACCGAAGAACATGGTTGACGTTTTACATTCTCCCAACCAATTGTGCTATTCTGTTAGTATTTTTTTGCATTTTGTGTAACTTCTTTTTAAACTTATTTTGTACATAATGTTGCTGCTACCGTCTCTTATGACCGAAATAACTTCTGGACATCAGAACAGCGATTATTCACTGCAGACTAAATTAAACTTTTACCTTTAATGAGTCAGACGAAAAGGATATACTGCTTTCACTGAAAAAGACACTGATCCCCGTCATTTGCTTGAAGAAAAGACGCAGGAAAAGGAGCCGCAGATCAGGCAGCCTTCTGAGAATCCGTAGGCGAGCGGGTAAACTCCCACTACCATCCGTTCTTCTTGTTAATGTGCAAACATTGGAAAATAAAATTGACGACCTACGATTAAGATGATCTTACCAACGGGACATTAAAAACTGTAATATCTTATGTTTCGCCGAGACGTGGCTGAATGAAGATACGTATAATATAGAGCTTGTGGGATTTTTCATGCACCGGCAGAACAGAGACGTAACATCTGGTAGAGAAGAAGAAAATGCTCACCTAGAAGCAGCGCTCCTATTGTCTGGGGACTTTAATGCAGGCAATCTTAAATCAGTTTTACCCAATTTTAACGGCATGTCATATGTGCAACCAGAGGGAAAGAAATCCTAGACCACCTTTACTCCACACACAGAGATGCATACAATGCTTTGCCCGGCCCTGCATTTGGCAAATCTGAACATAATTCTATCCTCCTGATTCCTGCTTATAAGCAAAAACTAAAGCAGGAAGTAAAGCAGTGACTCACTCAATACGGAAGTGGTCAGATTACGCGGATGCTACACTACAGGACTGTTTTGCTAGCACAGACTGGAATATGGAATATGTTCCGGGATATGGAATATATTCCGGGATTCATCCAATGGCATTTAGGAGTACACCATCTCAGTCATCGGCTACATCACTAAGTGCATTGACGACGACGTCCCCACTGTGACTCTATGTACATATACCAAACCAGAAGCCATCGATTACAGGCAACATCTGCATCGAGCTAAAAGCTACAGCTGCCGCTTTCAAGGAGCGGGAGACAAATCCGGACGCTTATAAGAAATACCGCTAAGCCCTCAGACGAACCATAAAACAAGCAACGTGTCAATGCAGGATGACGACTGAATCCTACTACACCGGCTCTGACACTTGTCAGATGTGGCAGGGCTTGAAAACTATTACGGACTACGAAGGGAAACCCAGACGCGAGCTGCCCTGTGACGCAAGCCTACCAGACGAGCTAAATGCCTTTTATGCCCGCTTCAAGGCAAGCAATACTTAAGCATGCACTGAAGCATGCACTGTTCTGGAAGACCGTGTGATAACGCTCTCGGTAGCCGATGTGAACAAAACATTTAAACAGGTCAACATTCACAAAGCCGCTGGGCCAGATGGATTACCAGGGTGTGCACTCAAAGCATGCGCGGAACAATTGTCAAGTGTCTTCACTGACATTGTCAACCTCTCCCTGACCGAGTCTGTAATACCTACATGTTTCAAGCAGACCACCATGGTCCCTGTGCCAAAGAATGCGAAGGTAAACTGCCTATATGATTACCGCCCCGTAGCACTCACTTCTGCAGCCATGAAGTGCTTTGAAAGGCTGGTCATGGCTCACAACAGCATCCTCCAGGACACCATAGACGCACTCAAATTCGCATAACGCCTCAACAGATCCGCAGATGATGCAATCTCAATCACACTCCACACTGCCCTTTCCCACCTGGACAAAAGGAACACCTATGTGAGGTAATGAAGGTAATGAACCTAATACTGTTCATTGACTACAGCTCAGCGTTCAACATCATAGTGCCCACAAAGCTCATCACTAAGCTAAGGACTCAGGGACTAAACACTTCCCTCTGCAAATTGATCATGGACTTCCTGACGAGCTGCACACAGGTAGTAAGAGTAGGCAGTAACATGTCTGCCATGCTAATCTTTAACACTGGGGCTCCTCAGGGTTGTGTACTTAGTCCCCTCCTGTGCTCCCTGTTCACACACAACTGTGTGGCCAAACACAACTCCAACACCATCATTAAGTTTGCTGACAACACAACAGTGGTAGGGCTGATCACCAACAACGATGATACAGCCTATAGTGAGGAGGTCAGAGAACTGGCAGTGTGGTGCCAGGACAACAACATCTCCCTCAATGTGAGCAAGATAAAGGAGCTTATCGTGTACTTATGGAAAAGGCGGGCCGAACAGGTCCCCATTAACATTGACGGGGCTGTAGTGGAGCGGGTCGAGAGTTTCAAGATCCTTGGTGTGTACATCACCAATGAACTGTAATGGTCCAAACATACCAAGACCGTCGTGAAGAGGGCACGACAAAACCTTTTCCCCCTCAGCAGACTAAAAAGATTTGGCATGGGTCCCCAGATCCTCAAAAGGTTCTACAGCTGCACCATCGAGAGCATCCTGACCGGTTGCATCACCGCCTGGTATGGCACCTGCTTGGTGAATGGCCCAGTACATCACTGGGGCCAAGCTTCTTGCCATCCAGGACCTATTTAATAGCCGGTGTCAGAGGAAAGCCCATAAGTCACCCAAGTTATAGACTGTTTTCTCCTCAACCGCATGGCAAGCGGTACCGGAGCACCAAGTCTAGGACTAAAAGGCTCCTCAACAGCTTCTACCCTTAAGCCATAAGACTCCTGAACAGGTAATCAAATGGCTACCCGGACTATTTGCATTGTGTAATTAAAAACTATCCAGGACAGCAGTAGACAAGGCATATTGACGTTAGAGATAGGCATAAAGCAATCACAGGTGTTGATCAGGAGAGCTAAGACAACAACGGGTAAATGGCGATGAATGGGCAGAGCGGGTCAGTTAGGTACATACAGGACCTAAGTTTGAGGCTGGGGCCGACAGGTAAACTAATTGGGGTACTGTGTTATTGAAACATTCGAGGGGGTATCAGCTGTGTAGCCGATTGATCATAGTGTCAAAAGAGCACACAATAGGTAAGTCCGGGTGTTGTTCGCTAGTCACTACTACGGGCGAGCAGGGGACACAGCATTCAGAAAAGCTAGCGGGCCGGGGCTAGTAGATTGTTCTGCGGCAATATCGTATCAGAATAGCCTCTTGAGACCACATCGGGCGATCACGTCGACAGTCCAGTCATGGCAGGGCTCCGTGTCGACAATAAAGGATCCAGGCCAATTGGCAAAAGAGGTATAGTAGCCCTGGAATTAGCTTGTATATGGGCCTAGCTCGAGGCTAACTGGTGCCTGCTTTGGGACAAAGGCATTAGCTAACAGTAGCCACTCGTTTGCAGCTACTTAGCTGCGCTGATCCAGAATAATGATTTGGTGTAATGATCCAGAGCGGCAGGAATCCAGTGATATGGTAGAGAGAAGCTGTTCGATATGCTCTGGGTTGATATCGCGCTGTGCAAGACTGGCAGGCGTTGTCCGAGCTAAGGCTGGCTGATGCCGGGGGAAAAGGCGATAACCGCTAGCTGTGGCTAACAAAGACTAGTAGCTAGTTAGCTGGCTAGCTCCTGATGGAAGTTCCAGTTATGAGGAATAAAAATAGCAGATCCATACCACATTGTGTGAGGTGGGTTGCAGGAAAGTATATTTAGTTCGTAGATAGAAAGTGAGATTAAGATATATACGAAAAAGACTGGCTATTTACAAGGGATAAGACACGGGATAAGACAAAGGCAGATATACACGACCTACTGCGCTGCCATCTTGGATTAGAAGTATATATACTCCACCACAAGTATATATACTCCAATTTAGGTAGACCTCCTTCTCTCCAATCCTGGTATCTGTTAAGGTCCGACAGGAAGACGAAGTGATAGGGTAATAACCATTGTTTCTCCCTTAAGGGGATCTGACCTGACCTCAACCCCCTTGATGCCTCATCCAAAGATCTCCACCCATATCCCTTACAGCAATCCTGTGACTTCCTCCTGTCCATCCAACACATTCCAAAGCCATCTGGCTCCTATAGATAACCATTAACTTCTGATGTAAAAACCAGTCTCTTTCACTCCTTAGATACTATACTTAGTATAACAATGTTCCACGTTTAACCCAGAATCTAACACCTTGTGGTGCTGTGCTCACTTGAACAGAAAGGTGGCAAGTTTTGTCACCAAAGTCTGGCAATCTCTGGATGTATGGTGCTTTCCAGACAACTGGGGGGGGGGGTGGGACAAGGTCAAATCATGCCGCCAGTGAGCTTCAGCTCGGAGCTTGGAGGCTACAGTTCCCGACCTGGAATTCCGAGTTGGATGACCATTCAAAATGTATAAGTTTTGAAAATATACCATTAAACCCAGACACGGACCACACACCAACTCCACTGAATAGCAGGCTAGTGATTGCTTAGGCAGTTAGCCACTGATTCCTTCCAAACCGCTCATTGTTGAAATTGCGATTTCCAACTTGTGTAATGTTTATTTCCAATGGCACGATGAGCAACGATACGTTTTATCTATAATATCTCATCATAATTCATCTTCATATGTCAAGGATTGAAAAGGATTTGCCGGTAGATTGTCGACTTGATTCATGATGATGACTGCTAGCTTGCTAACTAAGGTTTTGAAAGTATGATGTTGACATGATCAGTTCAATCAAAGCTTTGGTAGATATAACATGATTTGACGTTAGTTTACCTGTAGCCAATGACCGTGAGCCTTCTTGGATGGGCACATCTAATGTAACTCTATGGCAGCACCCAAGGGGCTTGAATTTTCAAGCTCTTCTCGTAGATTTTATGGTGATGTAATGTCCCCATTAGTGACAGAACACTGAGCCAATCATGGCGCAACTAGAGAACATTACCAACCTCTACGCTTTGTATATTCCGCTGGCTGCCCCACCACCACAGAAATCGCTGAGCTAGTCTGAAACACCTACATTTTGGAGCCTCCTTACACAAGAAAGCGAAAAAGAGACCATGTTTGTATTCAGCTTTATTAACGTGTTTGCAAACTGATATGTGACATGTATTAATGTGAAAATAACATGCAAAATAGGCACACAAAAAAAGTGTTAAATAAATCAAATATATTTCAGATTTTAGATTCTTCAAATGTTAGATTCTTCAACCCTTTGCCTTGATGACAGCTTTGCACACTCTTGGCATTCTCTCAACTAGTTTCACCTGGAATTATTTTCCAACCGTCTTGAAGGAGTTCCTACATATGCTGAGCACTTGTTGCCTGCTTTTCCTTCACTCTGCCATCCAACTCATTTCAAACCATCTGAATTTGGTTGAGGTTGGGTGATTGTGGAGGCCAGGTCATCTGATGCCACACTCCACTCTCTGATGCAGCACTCTCCTTCTTGGTAAATTAGCCCTTACACAGCCTGGAGGTGTGTTGGGTCATTGTCCTGTTGAAAAACAAATGATAGCCCCACTAAGCACAAATCAGATGGGATGGCGTATCGCTACAGAATGCTGTAGTAGCCATGCTGGCTAAGTGCGCCTTGAATTAAAAATAAATCACTGACAGTGTCACCAGCAAAGCACCATCACATCTCCTCCTCCATGCTTCATGGTGGGAACCACACATGCGGCAATCAGCCGTTCACCTACTCTGCGTCTCACAAAGACACGGTGGTTGGAACCAAAAAATATCAAATTTGGACTACTCAGACCAAAGGACAGATTTCCACCGGTCTAATGTCCATTGCTCGTGTTTCTTGGCCCAAGAAAGTCTCTTATTCTTATTGGTGTCCTTTAATAGTGATTACTTTGCAGCAGTTCGACCATGAAGGCCTGATTCACGCAGTCTTCTCTGAACAGTTGATGTTGAGATATGCCTCTTACTTAAACTCTATGAAGCATTTATTTGGGCTGCAATCTGAGTTGCATTTAACTCTAATGAACATGTCCTCTGCGGCAGAGGTAACTCTGGGTCTTCCTTTCCTGTGGCGGTCCTCATGAGAGCCAGTTTCATCATAGTGCTTGATGGTTTTTGCGACTGCACTTGAAGAACGTCAAAGTTCTTGAAGTTTTCGAAATTGACTGTCTTAAAGTAATCATGGACTGTAGTTTCTCTGCTTATTTGAGCTGTTCTTGCCATCATATGGACTTGGTCTTTTATCAAATAGGGCTATCTTCTGTATATTTCACCCCTACCTTGTTACAACACAACTGATGCTCAAACGCATTAAGAGAAGAAATTCCACAAATTAACTTTTACAAGGCAGTCCTGTTAATTGAAATGCATTTCAGGTGACTACCTCATGAAGCTGGTTGAGAAAATGCCAAGAGTGTGCAAAGCTGTCATCAAGGTGGCTACTTTGAAGATTCTCAAATATAAAATATATTTTGATTTGTTTAACCCTTTTTTTGCTTACTACATACGTTATTTCGTAGTTTTGGTGTCTTCACCATAATTCTACAATGTAGAAAATAAAGAAACTCTGGAATGATTAGGTGTGTCTAAACTTTTGACTGTTACTGTATATATATATTAGTGATGCACCGATATGATGTTTTTGGCCGATACTAATATGTGATATTTTCCTTGCCAAAAAAACGATACCGTTAGCGGCCTTTTAAGTATTCTGGTTAAATAGTTAACACACACACATGGACGCAGCGGTCTAAGGCATTGCATCTCAGTGCAAGAGGTGTCACTACAGTCCCTGGTTCAAATCCAGGCTTTATCACATCCGGCCGTCATTGGGAGTCCCATAGGGCAGCGCACAATTGTTCCAGTGTTGGACGGGGTAGGTCATCATTGTAAATAATAATTTATTCTTAACTGACTTGCCTAGTTAAATAAAGGTTACACACACACCACATTGACCAAAATGTTATTTTGTTGACATTTATATATAATAATAATAATAATAATATATATGTCCCCATTACCAGTAAAACATAATCAAAACCTATTTCTTTCACTTACTTGCTGTGCTATTTTATTGTTCATTTGTTCAGTCGTTTCATTCTCAACCAGGATTTCATCATACATGTCAAGCAGTGAAGTTTCAGCTCTGTCTGTCCGTGACCTCTTCCTCGGTGCCCACTGTCACTGTCACTGTGTCCATTTCCATCTTGTCCAGCTGTGTATGTAACATTTCACTTTAACTCTGTTTCTTGTCTTTATCAAAGTAGCAGTCCTAGTGTAACGGATGTGAAACGGCTAGCTTAGTTAAATAGTGAGCGCTAAATAGTGTTTCAATCGGTGACGTCACTTGCTCTGAGACCTTGAAGTAGTAGTTCCCCTTGCTCTGCAATGGCCGCGGCTTTTGTGGAGCGATGGGTAACGATGCTTCGTGGGTGACTGTTGTTGATGTGTGCAGAAGGTCCCTGGTTCGCGCCCGGGTATGGGCGAGGGGACGGTCTAAAGTTATACTGTTACACTTGTACATAGCATCGAGCATGGTGGTGACACAGTAAAGAAAGAATGCCACCGATTCGCTTGTTCACAGCCTGTGTCAGCAGTTTTGTTGAGCAGGCTTTTCAACGCCATGACAGAGGGCATCACATCTGCTGCAGGCACAGTTGATGAGCTTATTTCTCAAGTCAGTTGTTTGTCAGCTAGTGTGTTCATGTTCCCAAGTTTCAAACATGTTCTCAAATGTGATTGAAATGGCAGCAGTGGTATGACAACCAGCACATTCATGAGCATACAATATGACTTTCCTCAGTACGAAATCCTCGACGACCCACTGTGCTGTTGGACTCAGCATGCTCATGGGGCTGATATCGCTGGTCCAAATGTCAGTGGTGAACCTAATAGCAGTGACACTATTACTGTGTAACTCCAGTAGGGCAACATCTGAAAAATAGCGCACATGCTGCTCAACCAGTCTGTAAAAGCCAACATCACCCACAACAGAGAACGGTTGATTGTCAAGGGCAATGAATTTCATTATCTTGGCGTTAATGGATTTCCCCTTTGAATTTTCTTACTCTTTCAAATGACTGCTCGACAAGTTGACTGCTCGAGCCACACAGGAGACATTGTGGGCTAGGTTAGGAATGCTGTGTTCTACGTGCAGAGAAACATTTTACGTGGCGTCATTACGTCATGTACCTGCGTTATATAGGTATGCACGTCATGTACCTACGTTATATAGGTATGCACGTCATCTACCTACGTTATATAGGTATGCACGTCATGTACCTACTTTATATAGGTATGCACGTCATGTACCTACGTACGTTATATAGGTATGCACGTCATGTACCTACGTACGTTATATAGGTATGCACGTCATGTACCTACGTACGTTATATAGGTATGCACGTCATGTACCTACGTACGTTATATAGGTATGCACGTCATGTACCTACGTTATATAGGTATGCACGTCATCTACCTACGTTATATAGGTATGCACGTCATGTACCTACGTACGTTATATAGGTATGCACGTCATGTACCTACTTTATATAGGTATGCACGTCATGTACCTACGTACGTTATATAGGTATGCACGTCATGTACCTACGTACGTTATATAGGTATGCACGTCATGTACCTACGTACGTTATATAGGTATGCACGTCATGTACCTACGTACGTTATATAGGTATGCACGTCATGTACCTACGTACGTTATATAGGTATGCACGTCATGTACCTACGTACGTTATATAGGTATGCACGTCATGTACCTGCGTTATATAGGTATGCACGTCATGTACCTACGTACGTTATATAGGTATGCACGTCATGTACCTACGTACGTTATATAGGTATGCACGTCATGTACCTACGTACGTTATATAGGTATGCACGTCATGTACCTACGTACGTTATATAGGTATGCACGTCATGTACCTACGTACGTTATATAGGTATGCACGTCATGTACTTACGTACGTTATATAGGTATGCACGGCATGTACCTACGTACGTTATATAGGTATGCACGTCATGTACCTGCATTATATAGGTATGCACGGCATGTACCTACGTACGTTATATAGGTATGCACGTCATGTACCTACGTACGTTATATAGGTATGCACGTCATGTACCTACGTACGTTATATAGGTATGCACGTCATGTACCTACGTACGTTATATAGGTATGCACGTCATGTACCTGCGTTATATAGGTATGCACGTCATGTACCTGCGTTATATAGGTATGCACGTCATGTACCTGCGTTATATAGGTATGCACGTCATGTACCTGCGTTATATAGGTATGCACGTCATGTACCTGCGATATATAGGTATGCACGTCATGTACCTGCGTTATATAGGTATGCACGTCATGTACCTGCGTTATATAGGTATGCACGTCATGTACCTGCGTTATATAGGTATGCACGTCATGTACCTGCGTTATATAGGTATGCACGTCATGTACCTGCGTTATATAGGTATGCACGTCATGTACCTGCGTTATATAGGTATGCACGTCAGCTTTGACATCGGTTTTACACATCGGCGTTAAATTAGACATCGGGTCGGTGCCGATGTTGGCATTGTTAGCTAATATCAGCCGATTCCGATATGTTCCCCGTTATATTGTGTATATATGTAAATATATATATATATATATATATTTTTTAGCTAAACAGGTGGGGCCACCTGCCCTGAATAATGGAACATCACTGGTAATTACCAGTTGGAGGGGCGTTCAAGTGAGGTTTTCCCAGTCGTATGTGGTAAATACCAAAGTCCCACTTGGGTTATGAATACTGCTTAATTACCTAGATGAGGCTTGCGAGGCCATCCTTCCAAATCTCATCTCGTTGACCTATAGATCTATGCTGATATGGTTGTCATTGGCTGACATGGGCAAATCAAAGTTTATTGTTCGGGTACACAGATTTGTAGATGTTTTCACAGCGAAATGCTTGTGTTTCTAATGACACACATAATCTAGAAAATAATAATAATAAATATATTAAGTTATTCATATTTTATATTAAATAAACAGGTTCACTCTCTCGGTGTCTTCTCTCTCAATTTTCAAATTCAGTATCAAAATGCTTTATTTGCATGTCAAAAATTCCATGTGTATTGTCTCATTCTCTCTCTCCCTCCCCCTCTCTTTCTTTCTCTGTCTCCCACCATCTCAGTGAGTTTTGACATCTACCCAGTCCCATGGCGTCTGCCCTAAGCCATCTCTCTCCAATGTCTGTAAGAGTGAGAGAAGGATGGAGTGATAATGGAAGAGGAGAGGAGCAGGTGGAGGATGAATTTGCGTGTTCCGGAGTGCTACGCGGTGCCCTGTGGTCCTTACATCCCTCAGTGGAGAGGATATTTGGGGTGTCCTTTACGATCGGTAGAGAGGAGGATGCTGTGTTACCCCATGATGGACAGATCTGGCTCAAACTAAAAGGAGTGAGGAAGGACGCGGTGGCTGCCAAAGTAAAAGCTTATTGTTGTTGTTTTTAACTCCATGTTTTTAATGTTATGTTAACTTGTTTTGAGGTTGAGGTTAACCTTATGTGTTTTGCATTAATGCAAGGTGGTCATTTCTTATATGTGTCTCAACTTGGGCCATGCGGTTTTTCTGATCACGTCATCTGACCAGGGAAAACTCAAAAACTTACTCTATGTTGTAACATAATATAGTATTAAATCTTTCTCTCTCTCCCCACTTCCTCCTCTCTCATTCTCTCTCCTCCAGTTGTTTGTGAAGGGAGTTGTGAACCAGGAGGCCCAGCAGGAGGTTCCATATCCAGGTGTCCTTCACTGTGTGTTCTGTGGAGCCCGAGGGCTGTTCATGGAGTGCCTGATCAGAAACACCTCTGCTTACATACTGGTAAGAATAGACAAATAGACAACACACACACATACAGGCTGCACACACACACACACACACACAGGAACACACACACAAAGTTGATCAAATGGATGATGTAAAGGAAGGAAATGCACATTAGAGGAGATGGAGGTTGTGGGTTTGAGTCTTTATTTATTTTATTTTTTATTTAGCTACGCAAGTCAGTTAAGAACCAATTCTTATTTACAAAGACGGCCTACCCCGACCAAACCTTAACCAGGACAATGCTGGGCCAATTGTGCGCCTCCCTATGGGACTCCCAATCACGGCCGGTTGTGAAACAGCCTGGAATCTAACCAGGGTTGGCGCCTCTAGCACTGAGATGCAGTGCCTTGGACCTCTGCGCAACTCGGGAGCCCCTAAGTCTCTTTAGAGAGATGGCAAGAATAAGGCTAAAGTTAAGATTATCTCAATTTCTTCCCATTTCCTTTCCTCCAGGTGGGTTCCCCAGGCTTCCTACTCATCTCAGGACTGGCAGAACCAGTGGTCAGGGCCTATTCCCTCATCACAGACCTGGTGAAGAACTACGAGGTCACCCAGGGACGAAGAACCGAGCCTGGCGACAGAGGATCAGGCGAGACCCTGGATTCCCGTCGGGCCTTCAAATCCCTGGTGGAGAGATGGGAGGACAGGCACACTCTGGATCTGCTGGTGCTACCAGGGGTGGTGAAGGAGACTCTATTGGATCTGGTGAGGGAGTCTGGGCTGGGATCCAAACCCGGTCCTGGGGGCTGGAACCTCAGTCTTGGGGGGTCTAGAGACAGAGCGGGTCTAATGGACACTGATAGCCAGAGACGATGGGACAACCAGTCAGGCTTGGACATACTAAAACTTATGGATACCAGAGTAGGGACCAGAGCTGGTGAGGCTGGGGACATAGAGGGAATGCAGGGGATTTACACATCAAGGAGAAAACCTCCTGTAAATTCCACCCACAACCAAGACCCTGGTCTACGGAATATTGGGCAGCTTTCTCAACAAAAGACGTTCACTAGCTTACATGTACAAGAAAGAGAGATGGGCAAAGATGGGTCACAGAGAGCGATAGAGAAAGACGCAGCACCTCGACTTCCCATCTTCCACTCTTTCCTTCAAACCGAGGAGGAGGGGCAAGGATGTTCCCAACAGGAGGTAGAGGATGAAGAACAGGGGGAGGAAGGAGAGGGGGAGATGTTGTCAGTAGGGAGTAGGGAGGAGTTTGGGCTCTTGCTGAAGTTCTTCACGGCTATGGGCTATGCAGAAGATGTGGTAATGAGGGTCCTGGCCCGGACCGGACCCAGAGAAGTCTCCCAGATTCTGGACCTGGTCCAGCAAGAACATGACCGGACCGGTCTGGCCATGAACCGCCCAGTGGAGATGGAGCACACAGAGGTAGAGGAGAGGGAAGGTAAAGGAGTGAGAGGAAAGAGAAGCGGTATAGATGGGGGGATGGGGGTGGAGCTGGAGGGAGGTGTGGAAGAAGGGGCGGGGAGTAGAGAGGAGGGGAGAAAAGGCAGGGAGAGTGGAGGGTCTACCGCTAACCTTTCTGAGGATTCACTGAAGGAAGGCAGGGAGAGGGTCGAGGGCGGCATGGAGGGAGGCGAAGGGGGGAACGAGGAGGATTTTGTCCTGGGAGTTGTGAAGAGGGCCGCAGCCAGTTGTGGATACACAGAGGAGAAGGTAGCAGAAGTGTATAGTATGTTACCTGAACTGTCCACACGCCAGCTACTCCTGGAGCTCCAGAGGGAGGGAGCCAGAGAGACAGAAGCTGCATCCAAGGACCAGGTACGAGACGAACCAAGAGAGGTGGATGAGGCTGTCTCAGAGCTACATAGAAAGGACAGAGCAGGAGACAGGAAGGAGGAGAGAGGTAGAGAGATGGAGGCACCAGCACCGCAGTCCACTGCTACTGAGAAGAGAGAAGAAGAAAGAAATAGTGTGAAAGGAAAGAGTGAAAGGAAGACCAATGAGGTAGGAGTGACCGCGCCGAACCGAATCGGCGATGGTGCAGTTAAGGTTGAACCAGATCTGGCTCAATGGAATGCCATGACAAACCAGATTCCGTTCCCGATTCACAGTCACCAGAAGAATCCCACACAGACACACACCCCCCATCGAGCCAGCCCCCCTTTAGTCACAGGGCCGCCTCAGCCCACCTACCCCAACACACTACCCCCACAACCCACCTACCCCAACACACTATCCCAACAACCCACCTACCCCAACACATTACTCGCACAACCCACCTACCCTCTCTTATTTCCCCATCAACTCGTTTACCCTCCCACCCAGCCACCCCAGACCACCTTACCCCACACCCTTACCATGAATAACTCCTCAACAACCAGAGCGAAGGAGAAACGTGGTCTCTTTCCCCTAGCAGTAGAGGGAAGTGATCTCCCAGCCCTAACAGCGGTGGCTGTTGATAGACGAGGTCTCCCGACCATGGCAGCAGGGGCTGTGGTGACAGGGCAACAGCGCTTCATGGAAGGCCTCCAGACTCCATTTGACCTCAAGCTGACCGACCAACCAGGAGACCCGGGACTCAGGATGGTCATTATCGACGGGAGCAACGTTGCGATGAGGTGAGTATGAGGGAATGTGAGAACAAGAGAAGTGAGTACGAGGGAATGTGAGAACAAGAGAAGTGAGTACGAGGGAATGTGAGAACAAGAGAAGTGAGTACGAGGGAATGTGAGAACAAGAGAAGTGAGTACGAGGGAATGTGAGAACAAGAGAAGTGAGTGCGAGGGAATGTGAGAACAAGAGAGGTGAGTACGAGGGAATGTGAGAACAAGAGAGGTGAGTGCGAGGGAATGTGAGAACAAGAGAGGTGAGTGCGAGGGAATGTGAGAACAAGAGAAGTGAGCGGATGAAGGGATAAAAGAAATATGTAGAAAATGTAACCACAGACAAGAATAGCAGGCAAAATGTTGCGGTTATTCATTCGATCATTAATGTAGTTATTTATGTTAACGCTTTCATTGAAAGCAGTGTAGAAAGAACAGCAGCATACATACCTGTGTGGCCCCTGCAGTCCTTGGATCCACAGCTGTTTTAGTGGTAATGCTATGCTCTACCTGACAGCTAGCTATAGTTTACATGATTCAAAGCACATACTTAACTATACAACGTATCAGTATTATACAGTATTTAATTAGGTTTTATCCCACTCCTTCTCTATAGTCACGGGCTGGGCCATTTCTTTTCGTGCCGAGGCATCGCCCTGGCGGTGCAACACTTCTGGAACCGCGGGCATCGCAGAATCAGTACCTTCCTGCCCCAGTGGAGGCAGAAGAGAGACCACCGGGGCAAAGGTAACACTATACGTCTGTCTGGAAATCCAGGCTTCACATCCACCTAGCTCTTTCATGTCATCAGTTTTATCAATTCAGTTTCAATTAAGTTACTTCAGGAAGAATGTATTTGTATTTTTCTTTAGAATAGACCCCCAACCCTGTTTAGCCCCCTAAGTCATTGATTAATGGTGGTAAATGTGTGTGACTGTGTGTACTACATTCATAAAGGAGAGGTTGGTGTGTCTGTGTTATTTTCAGAGCAGCACTACCTTAGTGAGCTCCAGAACCTGGGTCTGCTCTCCTACACTCCCTCCAGAGAAGTCCAAGGGAAGAGGATTAACTCATACGACGACAGGTTGTTCTAGTCGCTCTCCTCTGTCATACAATAGTTCTGCTTGTAAACTGCTCTTATTCTAAAAAAAAATATTTTAAATTTTTTTTAAATTTTACCTTTATTTAACCAGGCAAGTCAGTTAAGAACACATTCTTATTTTCAATGACGGCCTGGGAACAGTGGGTTAACTGCCTGTTCAGGGGCAGAACGACAGATTTGTACCTTGTCAGCTCGGGGGTTTGAACTTGCAACCTTCCGGTTACTAGTCCAACGCTCTAACCACTAGGCTACCCTGCCGCCCCAAATATATATCTTGTTTGTAAACCGCTTATAAACTTTAACAGAAAATATCTACCTTTGAAAAGCTTATAAACGTTATCTGCTTATAAACTGCTTAAGTAAGTGACTAATGAACGTTATTTTAGTTTGTTACAATTATACATTTACAGTAGAAGGCTTGTTAATATTCTCTAAACGGATGAAGTGACCTCCCCTTTACACTCTTCCTTCATCCCTCTTTTCCTTCATCCCTCTTTTCCTTCATCCCTCTCTTCTCTGCAGGTTCATGCTGCAGCTGGCCCAGAAGACCGATGGAGTGATCGTGACAAACGACAACCTCAGAGACCTGCTGGATGAGTCTCAAGTATGGTGCGAAATCATCAAGAAAAGGTGAAAGAAAGAAAGAGAGAGAGAGAGAGAGAGAGAGAGAGAGAGAGAGAGAGAGAGAGAGAGAGAGAGAGAGAGAGAGAGAGAGAGAGAGAGAGAGAGAGAGAGAGAGAGAGAGAGAGAGAGAGAGAGAGAGAGAGAGAGAGAGAGAGAGAGAGAGAGAGAGAGAGAGAGAGAGAGAGAGAGAGAGAGAGAGAGAGAGAGAGAAAGAATGAGATGGAGAAGATACAATGGACACAGAATATGATTTGTAATTTAGCATGTTAGGAATTGTCTAAAGAAATCAGAAACATTTTCATAAATAGATTTTGGATAGGTTTTTGCCTAACGTTAGAGTGCAACAATATCATTGTCACTACCTTAGTGGATTTGACCACTAAGGTAAACCTTGTGTATGAACCAACATCCCTTTGATTTGAAATGTATCCAGTCAAATTGGTCTCATATCCGTCCGTAACCTCAGTTTCTGTTCATTACCCAGACTCCTCCAATACACGTTTGTGGGGGATCACTTTATGGTACCGGATGATCCGCTGGGCCGAGGAGGACCCCACCTAGATGACTTCCTACACTCCCAGCACAGGTAACAAACACACATAGAGCCATACACTCATACACACACAAACCCATACATGCACACACACACACACACACACACACACACACACACACCCTTCATGATACTTTCTTACTCTCTTCATTTCTCCCATATTAAAGAGCAACTGCTCCTAAAAAGCAACTTCTCTTTTTGAAATGTGTGTATTTTACATCTATTTGAGTCAGAAACATTCTAGTATGAAAATGTACTACAATGTGTAAATAGAATCATTTTGGTCATGAAGTCAGTCTTGACCAAAATGTAGATTTGCGAGATGAAAGAAAAAAATGGCATGTCACAGAATGAAGGGTACCGTAACAGAACGAAAGGTACCTTAACAGAATGAAAGGTACCGTAACAGTTTTCCATGGGTTGTGTTTATTTCAATCCTGCCCACAGCTTGCAGCATCCAAGTAATCATCAGTTCGGAGTAAAGCTGCATGCGACTTGATCGTAATGCCTGTGGTCAATTTGATTTGACATTCCATATCCCTACCACTTTTGAGAAAATGGCCTGTAGATGTTTTTGGTACACCTACTGGAGAGCTCTTCTTTGTCTACACCCATTCAGCATCATTCACATACTCTTAAGCCTTAGCCCCACCCATCTCTAAGAATGTACTGTGTAGTAAACAACCAAAGATCAAGACTAAAAGTGGTGAAAGTGGTAGCAAAAAATACGCTTTATCTAGTCCTTGGCCTATATCCTAATCTGATTTTGGTGCAGGTCATGTTGTTCTTCACATTACCCTCTATGGTAAACATACACTACATCGGATAAAAGTTTATTTGTCTGAGTTTATTTGTCAAATGCGCAGGATACAGAAGGTGTAAACGGTCCTGTGAGATGGTCACTTGCATAGTGGAGTCTTTTGTTTAGACATGTAGCTAGCTAAATAATGAACCATAATCCCAACTCGTATTACCATGAACTATGCATGAATCTGCTGGCAGCTAGCTAAAGCTAACCAATTATGTTCAATGTTAGCCTGCTGACATTAGGCTATAACTAGCAATGCAAATGGATTTCTGAGATACAAAGAAATATTTCTACACAGATCATACACGTAATGTTAGCGAGCGAGACAGCCAACTAACATTAGCTAGATAATAGTACGCTTTAAATGAAAAGGACTTTCTGACTAAATTAGAAACATATAATATCTGAAAATGTAGCTAGACTCTTACCTGTATACATGAATGAACGTTTCTCCCTCTGTCATGGATGCCATGGTTGCCTTTAGTTAGAAGATGTTATCCAGAGACAGGTGTTTTATACAACAGCCTCCTGTGTTCTCTTTTTGACTCTTTTCGTATTTGGCAATCATCTCTTGGCTCCCACCGGGCATTCCACTAATTTCTAAACTCGGTCAAATTATTCCATTTCAACAACACTATTGATCACCGTTTCTTCTGTTGACAGTGATGGGAGAAGTCTACAATGTCTGGTTCAATTCAAATGTTTTTACCTAAATCAGGAATTCCATCATCGTCTGATTAATTTTTAGAGTCAACATGGCATAATCCTCCAGATTATAGTCCACCACTATTTTTTCCCACTGATCTTTTCCGATGGCACTATTAACTTCAGGGAAGCAATGCAACACTTTTTCAGTTCTTCATGATATCTTTCAAAAAAAAATAAAAAAATAAAAAATAAAATATGTGATAGAAAGGATTATCCACACATACTGAGCAGTGCATGTTATAGACAGAAGCATGCTACATGGCAGACCAATCCATTATCTCAGCCAATCATGGCTAGCGCGAGAATTCCTGTATTCTTCCGTGGCTAAACCAACTAGGCTCGTAATTTAACAATTGTATTTGCAGATGACATACAAGTTTGTTATTAATGCACTTTAAAGTTCACCTGTTCCAGAAGGCATTTCTGCCAGAAAATGTATTTTGATAAAAAATATATATAAATATATAAATAAACGTTCAAATGCCTCTCCTGTGAAGTAGTGATGTGCAACATACGCCTAGCTTCTTGAAACGGGTCACAACTAACACGTGTATCATGAAAATATTGTCCCATTCACATTGTGTTATTTGAAGGTCAAACCAACTTTTCCACGGTCACACACCAGCTGGCTGAATTGGCTGAACAATTTTGCAAACTCTTCCCACCTGCAAATACACACAAGAGACACCCACATCAAACCACACCCCAAAACTAACTCACATTTTAATTAATAAGGATCCGCCCCTTTTGTTTAAATGTTCACCTAAAATGACATACCCAAATCTAACTGCCTGTAACTCAGGCCCTGAAGCAAGGATATGCATTTTCTTGGTAACATTTGAAAGGAAACACCTTTGAATGTTGTGGAAATTTGAAAGGAATGTAGGAGAATATAACACAATAGATCAGGTTAAAGATAATACAAAGAAAAAAACAACCGTTCTTTTGTATTTTTTGTACCATCATCTTTTAAATGCAAGAGAAGCCTTTAGTGTATTATTCCAGCCCAGTTGCAATTTATATTTTCGCCACTAGATGGCAGAAGGGTATGTGCAAAGTTTTATACTGATCCAACGAACCATTGCATTTATGTTTTGTATCCAAACTGCCCAAATTAATAACTTTTCATGTTCAAGACTGCACTCTCCTCAAACAATAGCATGGTATTCTTTCACTGTAATAGCTACCTTAAATTAGATTAGATTAACAAGAATTTAAGCTTTCTGGCATTATCAGATAGGTCTATGTCCTGGGAAAGAATATGTTTGCTCAACTGTCCCGTTACGATCCCGAAGAAGTTTAATTCATGGCCGCTAGAATTTCTTTATAAACCACATCTAAAACAATGTCAAATCAGGAAACACGATCACCCTTTAACAGGCATACATCCCTCTCTATCTCTCTCTTTTCTTCTCTCAGGCCTCCTGTCCCAGGCAGTCACTCATTTGCAGGTGTGGCATCCTCCTTCCACTCTCCCCGAGCTCCAAGGGCCCAGACAGAGGTCCTTCACTTCCGTGACTGGACACCAGGGGTCGTTGTAGAGCCAGAGCCCAGCCAGGCCAGGGGGAATGGGCAGGCTAGGGCTGGACGCAGTGGCCCAGGGATGGGCCTTGGTCTGGGGCTGGGAGTGAAGAGGAGTGCAGAAGAGACCTCCAGGCTTAGGGAGAGCCTATCCCAGGTGTTCCCAGGACAGGATAGCATGGTTACTCTGGTGCTGCAGTGTAATCCTACAGTGACTGACATCAATTCATTGTCACACTTTATACTGGAGCAGGAGAGTGTAGACTGAGAGTAGTGTTTTTGTGTGTGTGTGTGTGTGTGTGTGTGTGTGTGTGTGTGTGTGTGTGTGTGTGTGTGTGTGTGTGTGTGTGTGTTCCAGAGAAGAAGATGTATTAATGTATTTTATTTCAATGTTTGATTGATAAGTCTCAGTTCATAGACCGACGGGGCTAAACATTGTTTATTAATCTATTTCTATCGAATTAAGTTTGAAAACAGGACCAAAAATCGAACCATATTAATCTTATGGACAGGGGCGCAACTTTCACTGTTTTTTTATAATTGCACTGTTTTATCATTGCAGTGTGATACAAAACGTGGTTCCAGTATGCTTTACGGTCATGCAAAAGCCTCACAGCTGTCGGCTAGGCTGTTTTCTGGTTTCAGCTAGCTGGATTTCGGTCTGCACAGTCAACACAGAGCATGCAGACAGCATGTATGAAGGCAAATCTTCTGAAAGGCTGGCATATAGGACCAGCACAGGAGAGATGAACAGAGGCAGCGTCTGTCTGTGTTGCACTTTTTCTAAGAGTTGTAAAAACAAGCAGAACAGAAACTGGCTACTCCTTAGTTGACTGATCTAGCTGTGAAGGTAACTGCTGTTTGACAGAAATAATAATATTCTCAGTGCAGCTAGTAGTGTAACTGGCATGTTACGTCAGCTAATTTTCATCACCTCTTGACTGAAGTGAATGAACTGCTAGTGGCTTGTTAGCTCGCTAGTATCTCCCACAGCCAGTTCAGCTCTAGCTAGCCTCTAGCTATCTGTCAGGTAGCAGTATCTAACAGCTGTTGTTTGTTCGGAAATGTTTTGTAGCTTTTGTTATGTCCCATTTCAACAGAAGTACATTAAACTATGTACTATTGTACCATTAGTTAGCAGAGCTAGCCAAAAGTTGGCTAATGTTAGCTAGCTAGCTTTTTTTTTGCCTAAATCACAGTAGTCTTGAACCAACCGATGAAATCAGAGGCCAAATGATTGACGACAGATATTGTGATGTTTTTTCAGCACATTGTATGTTTTTATTAGTCAGTACAGCAATGTAACGTTATTGATCTGTCAGTTTCCCTAGCTAATTCCCTACTTTTCACACTGACACAGTATAAACAGCTCTACAGGCTGCACTGTCATGGTGCACAGTCAGTACACAATACTATGCTCATCATGTCTTAGCAGGATCAGATGGTGACAGGTGTCCCTGCAGCGTTAGACAGCCATGGAAGACTAGTCTAGAGATCTCAGGTGAATTTTGCAGTATATTTTAACAATCAGTGAATAAATACAGTTCCATCTTGAGTTGATGAATAGGCTAGTCTGGGATCTGGAAATAATGGTCATTTCAATTGTTTAACCATTGATTCTATTCCTGGTATATATATATATAATGTATAAATGTACCCCAATGTAATTCTTTGTCATGCCTCATCTGAGCGGAATCAGATGGTGACAAGGGTCTCATCAGGGACAGGTAGCCAGGGAAGATCCGTCTGTGACGGAGCTGAGGTGATTTATTGCAGATACATGACTTCATTTTCTCTGTGCAGCAAACACTGGACAAGCAAGATGCTTCAAAGATTAGAACTATTCTAAGACAGTCTGACAAGCCTTTAAAGTTGATTTCCAAACTGTATCAAGTGTTGATAGAGGCTTTGCCCAATGACACAAAACAAAAATGTGAGGAGGCCTTAGAGACGCTATTGATGATGATGACTGGATACAGATATGTTAGAATTTTCATTTCAGAAAGAAATTACTGCACTTTAAGACCATCCGTGGAACGTACTATATGCCAATGAAACTGAATATCATGCACTCAGAAATGTAATTATTCTGCTGGAGGTGTAATACACAAAAGGGGACATATTTGCTTATGTTGTAGTCTTGTGAAGGCTGACTGAATTCTGGCAATGACTATGTTCTTTTATCTCAGGATGTCTACAGATTCTCACTTCCCCTTGTTTTTGTTTGCTTGGAAATGTTGATACTGGAGACTATTGTCAGAAGAAACTGTGTAACCTAGCATTTATAGTGGCTAAGAAATGCTTTGCCATTCATCGGAAGGTTGGTTATCCTCCCGAAATGGAAGACATGTCAAGTTATGTTTCACTAGATTGGATTTATTAAAAGATTAAGGGTATACTGTGCAACTTTCATAAGGTCTGGATGCCTAATACTGACAAAAGGAGTCTGTATTGAAAGCATGCCCACGTCAGGGGAGATACCTACTTAAGTCAACCCTAGCTGCTAGGCTGCTCAGTCCTGGCCCTGGGTGTCTGCCGTAATGTTGGTTGTCACTCTGGCCTTGGGCTAACATAGCTGAAACCTATAATGAATGTTTCCTAAAGCTGAGTGGAGTGTGTTGGTTTGGGGCGCAGCCGGATGGTGGACCCCTAGGGGCAGGACCGGTTGACCCAGCTATATAGTGTGCATGTAAAAAGAGCTCTACATCACTATTAGACCTTTTTTTTTTTTTTTTTTTTTTTACTAGGCAAGTCGATTAAGAACAAATTCACATTTACAATGACGGCAAACTCCAGCCAAACCCGGACTACACCCTATGGGACTCCCAATCACAGCCAGATGTGATATAACCTGGATTTGAACCAGTGACACCTCTTGCACTGAGATGCAGTGCCTTAGCTTTAGATGCCCCCAAAAATGAGAGGACCCCCCCCCACCAAGTTATGCCCCTGCCTAAGGATATTACTGCAAAAATAGTTTGTACCCTATTATTTTAATGCTTTAGGCCACTGTTGTATTTTGTGGATGTGATGACTAGTGTTGCTAAATTCAATGTATTTTGCTTTTATTTATTAAACATAATATTACAGTATGGTAATATAAAGTTGCTGATGCTCAACTTCAAATCAAACATTTCAGACTGAAAATTTTACCTCTCAACTTTCTAGAGTTTTCCCAGTTAGTTAACACTATCAACGTTTCTCTTTACTGTGGGAATTGTGATCAAATCAATGCAATATTAGACACTTTCACTACAAAATAACAAAACATAAACTATGCAAGAGATTTTGGTAATAATGGTATGGAAATAATAATGCATTTTCTTTTGTAAAGTGGTGTCTTGCATCAGTCACCTTGTCTGAAGGACAAGTGGATAAACTGGTTAATTTCAAGCCCTGCATGTTTTTTTCCCCCGAAAAGTCTCATGGAATGTAGGTCTACATTAAACACCACACATTTGCTGCTTCTGTCGGCTGAACGATAGAACAGCCATTTCCATGTTAAAATGTTATTGGATGCTTTGTCTCCATTGTTTTTGGTAGGCCTACATTATGATCAATTTGCCACAGTAGCCTACTTGACCACTTAACTTAAAGAGGGTACAGCCTCAGTGTTCATGTTGGAGCGAACCATTAAGGAGAGCTGAGCATTAAATAGGTCTAGTTGCCAGGCTGAAGTAGCAAGGACATGCACATTAAGAGAAGATGACACCCAGGCCATTTGACACCCAGGTTATACTCCATTTATGAAAGAGTACGTTAACCAAGACCATACGTACATTTATGACAGCTGGACGTACTATGGTCAGCAGGATACAGGAAGAAAGATGGAAGCAAGATAACTGATGACTAACACGTGAAACAAGCATGCAATGCATACATTATTTTCAGGCCGTGAAAAGGGTTCTACCATCGTTATAACCTAACCAAAAGCAGGTATGAGCGTTAGTGGGCGTGAACTAACTCTGAGATGAGACGAAAATAATGGAGAAAGGTCAAGGGAAGCTATTTTCATATAGAGGGAGGGGACCTTGTTTGTTATGCAAAGACAGAATCCTATAAAGGCAGGACTCTGTAATATGAGAATTTAGTCTCTTTCCATGGAGGGGCTCGGCCGTGTTATGTTTGTGATAGGGTCCTTCCATGGAGGGGCTCGGCCGTGTTATGTTTGTGATAGGGTCCTTCCATGGAGGGGCTCGGCCGTGTTATGTTTGTGATAGGGTCCTTCCATGGAGGGGCTCGGCCGTGTTATGTTTGTGATAGGGTCCTTCCATGGAGGGGCTCGGCCGTGTTATGTTTGTGATAGGGTCCTTCCATGGAGGGGCTCGGCCATGTTATGTTTGTGATATGGTCCTTCCATGGAGGTGTTATGTGTTATGTTTGTGATAGGGTCCTTCCATGGAGGGGCTCGGCCGTGTTATGTTTGTGATGGGGTCCTTCCATGGAGGGGCTCAGCCCTGTTATGTTTGTGATGGGGTCCTTCCATGGAGGGGCTCGGCCGTGTTATGTTTGTGATAGGGTCCTTCCATGGAGGTGTTATGTGTTATGTTTGTGATAGGGTCCTTCCATGGAGGGGCTCGGCCGTGTTATGTTTGTGATAGGGTCCTTCCATGGAGGGGCTCGGCCGTGTTATGTTTGTGATGGGGTCCTTCCATGGAGGGGCTCAGCCCTGTTATGTTTGTGATGGGGTCCTTCCATGGAGGGGCTCGGCCATGTTATGTTTGTGATATGGTCCTTCCATGGAGGTGTTATGTGTTATGTTTGTGATAGGGTCCTTCCATGGAGGGGCTCGGCCGTGTTATGTTTGTGATGGGGTCCTTCCATGGAGGGGCTCAGCCCTGTTATGTTTGTGATGGGGTCCTTCCATGGAGGGGCTCAGCCCTGTTATGTTTGTGATGGGGTCCTTCCATGGAGGGGCTCGGCCGTGTTATGTTTGTGATGGGGTCCTTCCATGGAGGGGCTCAGCCCTGTTATGTTTGTGATGGGGTCCTTCCATGGAGGGGCTCAGCCCTGTTATGTTTGTGATAGGGTCCTTCCATGGAGGGGCTCGGCCGTGTTATGTTTGTGATAGGGTCCTTCCATGGAGGGGCTCAGTTTTGCTACTTTGTATTAAAGTGTATATTGAATTCACAAGTGCTTGTAAAGAGTATTATATTTCTGAGACAATTCTCCACAACATTCACAGTAAACGCGCGCCGAAAGTTGCACAGAATTTTCACAATGCTCAAGTCTGCGCTCAGCAGATCTGAAATTTGCCCAGTGATTTAAAAAAAGAATTGAAGGAACAGTTTAAAGAGTAACACAATTACACTATATAAAACCAGCAAAAAAAGAAACTCCCACTGTCAACTGCATTTATTTTCAGCAAACTTAACATGTGTAAATGTTTGTATGAACATAACAAGATTCAACACTTGAGACATAAACTGAACAAGTTCCACAGCCCTGTGACTAACAGAAGTGGAATAATGTGTCCCTGAGCAAAGGGGGGTCAAAATCAAAAGTAACAATCAGTATCTGGTGTGGCCACCAGCTGCATTAAGTACTGCAGTGCATCTCCTCCTCATGGACTGCACCAGATTTGCCAGTTATTGCTGTGAGATGTTACCACACTCTTCCACCAAGGCACCTGCAAGTTCACGTACATTTCTGGGGGGAATGGCCCTCACCCTCTGATCCAACAGGTCCCAGACATGCTCAGTGGGATTGAGATCGGGCATTTTTTGTAAAGTCAAAGGGGAAATTACAGTAGCTATAGACAATGCTGTCTAACCTATCTGCATGATGAAACAATCCGTAGTAAACTATTGTTTTGATGGTGGACTGATTGTATTATTTCGTTTTATGCAGCACAAACTTTCTATCCAAGCTGCGAGAGAGCGAGAAGAGAGCTAAGGATGGCTGTAGGCCTACAGGACAGATGTTTATTAAAAAAAAATATTGATTAATGATTGATATACTGTTTCATTGAAAATGTATTTTACAATCTGCAATGCTTGAATTTTCCAATACGTAATTACCGCCAAGCAACATTCTAAATAGCAATATTGCGAAACCGTAGAGCTATAGCTTCACATGAGAAGATTAAATAAAAATAAACATGTATCCATTAAAGCAAAGCTATAGGTTAATACCAACCTGGACTCAGGGGTAAACGTAACATAGTAAATGTAAATCTGGGACATTAGTGTGATATGTTACATTTCGTATGGTATCTATTAATCTGTGGATCATCCATTCCATATGATATGTTACGAATTACAATTTGTACAATGTTACGAAATGCAACTCGTACAAGATAGAAAAATGTACGATATGTTACGAATTACAATTTGTTGTGCCTAACATTAGCTTGGTTGCTAACGTTAGCTAGGCTAAGGGTTGAAGTTAGGGTTAGGTTAAAAGGTTAAAGGGTTAGCTAACATGCTAAGTTGCTGCAGAGTAGTTAAAAAGTAGTATGTCGCTAAATTAAATTAAATGCTAAAGTTGTCTGATGAGATTCGAACACTCAATGTTATTTGCTTGACATTAGTATTATACGCCCACCCATCCACACCAACTACTAGCACTAGCACCACATAATGTAATAATGTATCGATAGGCAGCCGTGTGGGTGTCACAATTTCAGAACCATGGACAGCGATCAATAGGCTGTACTTTGTGAGTGGCTGACGCATTAGAGGTTTTTTTTGGGGGGGGGGGGTTCAGAGAAACAGCGCTATGCCAGTGACACACACACTGTGTCATGTAACTCACCACCGTAGCAGCAGAAGGGAAGTGTCGTCTCACATGTGTAGTCTGCCCATTTGCCTGATTTATCGAACATCGACACACAGTTCCCGTAGCGATTATTCGGTGCTCCTGAACGCCAGTATCTGAATGAAGAGTTACTCTGGTCCGACCAGCTCCAGTCTCTGAACAGGCCGATCCACACCCAGTTTCCCTTCGGTACAATGTTCCCTATCTTCTTGCTCTCAGCCAGGTTCCTCACACTGGCCATGTCTGTGTAGTGCTGTCTGCAGTAGCTCTGCTCTTCATCACACGTCATACTTTCATTTGACAAGATGAACCTCTCTGAAATGATGGTTGTCTTCCCTGCAATTATTAAATGCATTCTTGATGTCAAGGTAAATATACTTATTTTCAATAATGTTTATATGGTGTCACTGCATATGCAGGTTAGAGTATTTGTTAAGTTATGATGTAATTTCCTATTTTATAAATGTTCTGATTGTACAAACAGAGCTGTAAACACAAAGAGTAACATTTTCTCACCGTTGTAGCAGACCGAGTAGTATTTTATGATGCAACGGTCATCCCACCACGTCCCATACTCTCCTGTCACTACACAGTGGTGATCAGTGTATTTAGCATCTGAACTGTCCCAGTTCTTAAACTCAGCCTCTCCATAGTAGTCCATATCTTCTAGAGACCACCTCCAGCTGTTAACACCATTATACAACCCTATCCAGGCTGATCCAGAATCACCAACAGTAGAATCACCACCATCACCACCAACAGTAGAGTCACCACCATCACCACCAGCAGTAGAATCACCACCATCACCACCAACAGTAGAATCACCACCAGCAGTAGAATCACCACCATCACCACCAACAGTAGAATCACCACCAACAGTAGAATCACCACCATCACCAGTAGAATCACCACCATCACCACCAGCAGTAGAATCACCACCATCACCAGTAGAATCATCTGGTGAATCACTAGAATCACTACTGCAGCATAAACACTGGAGGCTGAGACAGGAGGGGTCGGGAGACGGTGGTGTTGGAGTTCTTCAGCTTGCAAGCCTCCCCCTTTTCCCACCAAACATAGTGATGGTCATTATGGCCAAACAGTTCCATTTTTGTTTCATCAGACCAGGGGACATTTCTCCAAAAAGTAGGATCTTTGTCCCCATGTGCAGTTGCAAAGAATAGTCTGGCTTTTTTATGGCAGTTTTGGAGCAGTGGCTTCTTCCTTGCTGAGCGGCCTTTCAGGTTATGTTGATATAGGACTCATTTAATGTGGACATAGATACTTTTGTACCTCCAGCATCTTCACAAGGTCCTTTGCTGTTGTTCTGGGATTGATTCGCACTTTTCGCACCAAAGTAAATTTCTCTAGGAGACAGAAAGCGTTTCCTTCCTGAGCGGTATGACAGCTGCATGGTCCCATAGTGTACAGACTTGCGTACTATTGTTTGTACAGATGAATGTGGTACTTTCAGGCGTTTGGAAATGGCTCCCAAGGATGAACCAGACTCGTGGAGGTCTATAATTTTCTTTATGAGGTCTTGGCTGATTTCTTTGGATTTTCCCATGATGTCAAGCAAAGAGGCACTGAGTTTGAGGGTTGGCCTTGAAATATATCCACAGGTACAGATCCAATTGACTCAAATGATGTCAATTAGCCTATCAGAAGCTTCTAAAGCCATGACATCATTTTCTGGAATTTTCCAAGCTGTTTAAAGGCAGTCAACTTAGTTTATGTAAACTTCTGACCCACTGGAATTGTGATACAGTGAATTATAAGTGAAATAATCTGTCTGTAAACATTTGTTGGAAAAATTACTTGTGTCATGTACAAAGTTGATGTCCTACCCGACTTGCCAAAACTATAGTTTGTTAACAAGAGACTTGCTGAGTGGTTGAATATCCAACCTAAGTGTATGTAAACTTCCGACTTGAACTGTAACCCAGGCATCTATTTCCTTAATGCACACATTAAGGGATGGGGAGGATGGGTGAACAGAGCGTGAAGGAGGGGTGAGAGAAGGGGGTTGTGGGGATGGGGAGGATGGGTGAACAGAGCGTGAAGGAGGGGTGAGAGAAGGGGGTTGTGGGGATGGGGAGGATGGGTGAACAGAGCGTGAAGGAGGGGTGAGAGAAGGGGGTTGTGGGGATGGGGAGGATGGGTGAACAGAGCGTGAAGGAGGGGTGAGAGAAGGGGGTTGTGGGGATGGGGAGAAGGGGTGATGGGGGAAGAGAGGGATAGAGAGAAGGGGGTGGTGGGGATGGGGAGGATGGGTGAACAGAGCGTGAAGGAGGGGTGAGAGAAGGGGGTTGTGGGGATGGGGAGGATGGGTGAACAGAGCGTGAAGGAGGGGTGAGAGAAGGGGGTTGTGGGGATGGGGAGGATGGGTGAACAGAGCGTGAAGGAGGGGTGAGAGAAGGGGGTTGTGGGGATGGGGAGGATGGGTGAACAGAGCGTGAAGGAGGGGTGAGAGAAGGGGGTTGTGGGGATGGGGAGGATGGGTGAACAGAGCGTGAAGGAGGGGTGAGAGAAGGGGGTTGTGGGGATGGGGAGAAGGGGTGATGGGGGAAGAGAGGGATAGAGAGAAGGGGGTGGTGGAGAGAGCAAATTACATTATTTTACAGAGGTTGGGTGGGGGGACAGAGTGGAGGGGTGAGAGAGATGGAGAGGGGGTTGGTGAGAGAGATCGAGAGGGGGTTGGGGAGAGAGAGGGGGTGGGGAAGAGAGCAAGAGACATTACTATTTTACAGAGAGCAACATACATGACTATTGTATTACAGTACAATGTTATTTATTCTATTTCACTACTCACCTGGGGTTGCTGATGCTGTTGTTCTCCAGTGAGTTACCAATACGAATCTCAGCACCATCAAGCCTCTCAGGAACATCATCTCCTCTGTTGGTGATGCTGACAGCTGTCACTCTGTACAGATCCAGCAGGTCCACTCTCCACCAGGGGTTGGTCTCCTGTTCAGTGTGGGTGCAGGATCCTAGGTGATAGTTTGATTCTGTTCTCATCAATGGCATTGTGAGCCTGGCCATTCCCATTCAGTGATGACCGGCTGGCCACTCCTTTCAAAGCGACATTAACTACAGGGACAGAGAAAAATGTTTTAATACAGAAATTACATTTGACATGTTTAGAAGATGGGGGGGTAGTAGGGCCTGAAATAAGAGTTCAAGAATTCAGTTATATAATTACAATCTCTATACAAGGTATAAATACAACACTAAAAGTGTGACTGCAGAAGCAAGTCACACTAATACGAATATGACAGAAATCTAGAGTGATGTTCCTGTTAGCAAGCACATTACTTATACTTCCAGAACATTGATGTTCTGATATATAAGCGTAACGTAAATGTTACTTGAGGATGAATGTGAAGAGTGATGACAGTTACAGATGATTACCTGCAGGAGTGCCATATACTTCCACCTCACACAGAGTGAGAATCTTGTTCTGTCCAGGGATCACCACAACAACATAGCGACCCTCCATCTCATTACACTGGAACGTGTTGGTCTCTCCTGCTGGGATGTGGGAGATGACATCACATCTGAAAGATGGAGAGAGGGAGAGAGGGGGAATGAGGACTCTACAATGTACCATAGAGAATACAGTCATTGTGTTAAATATATAACCGCTGAATAGCTACAGAAGCATGGATCAAGACCAATGTATCCAAATATCTCCAGGACAGGACATAAAAATGTACTGATGTCTATTTGTCACCTGGAGCCGTTGTAATACAGACACAGAACAGCTCCAGAAGAATGAAGAATGAAGATCATATCTGAACACCGACAAGAGAATAAATACATATGTACAAATGTCTACAGTATGTGTCACCTGGAGTTGTTGATGCCATTGTAATACAGACACAGAACAGCTCCAGAAGAATTTTTTATTTTTATTTTTTATTTCACCTTTATTTAACCAGGTAGGCTAGTTGAGAACAAGTTCTCATTTGCAACTGCGACCTGGCCAAGATAAAGCATAGCAGTGTGAACTGACAACACAGAGTTACACATGGAGTAAACAATTAACAAGTCAATAACACAGTAGAAAAAAAGGGGAGTCTATATACAATGTGTGCAAAAGGCATGAGGAGGTAGGCGAATAATTACAATTTTGCAGATTAACACTGGAGTGATAAATAATCAGATGATCATTGGTGTGCAAAAGAGCAGAAAAGTAAATAAATAAAAACTGTGGGAATGAGGTAGGTGAAAATGGGTGGGCTATTTACCAATAGACTATGTACAGCTGCAGCGACCGGTTAGCTGCTCAGTTAGCTGATGTTTGAAGTTGGTGAGGGAGATAAAAGTCTCCAACTTCAGCGATTTTTGCAATTCGTTCCAGTCACAGGCAGCAGAGTACTGGAACGAAAGGCGGCCAAATGAGGTGTTGGCTTTAGGGATGATCAGTGAGATACACCTGCTGGAGCGCGTGCTACGGATGGGTGTTGCCATCGTGACCAGTGAACTGAGATAAGGCGGAGCTTTACCTAGCATGGACTTGTAGATGACCTGGAGCCAGTGGGTCTGGCGACGAATATGTAGCGAGGGCCAGCCGACTAGAGCATACAAGTCGCAGTGGTGGGTGGTATAAGGTGCTTTAGTGACAAAACGGATGGCACTGTGATAAACTGCATCCAGTTTGCTGAGTAGAGTGTTGGAAGCAATTTTGTAGATGACATCGCCAAAGTCGAGGATCGGTAGGATAGTCAGTTTTACTAGGGTAAGCTTGGCAGCGTGAGTGAAGGAGGCTTTGTTGCGGAATAGAAAGCAGACTCTTGATTTGATTTTCGATTGGAGATGTTTGATATGAGTCTGGAAGGAGAGTTTGCAGTCTAGCCAGACACCTAGGTACTTATAGATGTCCACATATTCAAGGTCGGAACCATCCAGGGTGGTGATGCTAGTCGGGCATGCGCGTGCAGGCAGCGATCGGTTGAAAAGCATGCATTTGGTTTTACTAGCGTTTAAGAGCAGTTGGAGGCCACGGAAGGAGTGTTGTATGGCATTGAAGCTCGTTTGGAGGTTAGATAGCACAGTGTCCAATGACGGGCCGAAAGTATATAGAATGGTGTCGTCTGCGTAGAGGTGGATCAGGGAATCGCCCGCAGCAAGAGCAACATTGATATATACAGAGAAAAGAGTCGGCCCGAGAATTGAACCCTGTGGCACCCCCATAGACATTGCCAGAGGACCGGACAGCATGCCCTCCGATTTGACACACTGAACTCTGTCTGCAAAGTAATTGGTGAACCAGGCAAGGCAGTCATCCGAAAAACCAAGGCTACTGAGTCTGCCGATAAGAATATGGTGATTGACAGAGTCGAACGCCTTGGCAAGGTCGATGAAGACGGCTGCACAGTACTGTCTTTTATCGATGGCGGTTATGATATCGTTTAGTACCTTGAGCGTGGCTGAGGTGCACCAGTGACCAGCTCGGAAACCAGATTGCACAGCGGAGAAGGTACGGTGGGATTCGAGATGGTCAGTGACCTGTTTTTGACTTGGCTTTCGAAGACCTTAGATAGGCAGGGCAGAATGGATATAGGTCTGTAACAGTTTGGGTCCAGGGTGTCTCCCCCTTTGAAGAGGGGGATGACTGCGGCAGCTTTCCAGTCCTTGGGGATCTCAGACGATATGAAAGAGAGGTTGAACAGGCTGGTAATAGGGGTTGCGACAATGGCGGCGGATAGTTTCAGAAATAGAGGGTCCAGATTGTCAAGCCCAGGTTTTGCAGCTCTTTCAGAACATCTGCTATCTGGATTTGGGTAAAGGAGAACCTGGAGAGGCTTGGGCGAGGAGCTGCGGGGGGGGGCGGAGCTGTTGGCCGAGGTAGGAGTAGCCAGGCGGAAGGCATGGCCAGCCGTTGAGAAATGCTTGTTGAAGTTTTCGATAATCATGGATTTATCGGTGGTGACCGTGTTACCTAGCCTCAGTGCAGTGGGCAGCTGGGAGGAGGTGCTCTTGTTCTCCATGGACTTCACAGTGTCCCAGAACTTTTTGGAGTTGGAGCTACAGGATGCAAACTTCTGCCTGAAGAAGCTGGCCTTAGCTTTCCTGACTGACTGCGTGTATTGGTTCCTGACTTCCCTGAACAGTTGCATATCGCGGGGACTATTCGATGCTATTGCAGTCCGCCACAGGATGTTTTTGTGCTGGTCGAGGGCAGTCAGGTCTGGAGTGAACCAAGGGCTGTATCTGTTCTTAGTTCTGCATTTTTTGAACGGAGCATGCTTATCTAAAATGGTGAGGAAGTTAGTTTTAAAGAATGACCAGGCATCCTCAACTGACGGGATGAGGTCAATGTCCTTCCAGGATACCCGGGCCAGGTCGATTAGAAAGGCCTGCTCACAGAAGTGTTTTAGGGAGCGTTTGACAGTGATGAGGGGTGGTCGTTTGACTGCGGCTCCGTAGCGGATACAGGCAATGAGGCAGTGATCGCTGAGATCCTGGTTGAAGACAGCGGAGGTGTATTTGGAGGGCCAGTTGGTCAGGATGACGTCTATGAGGGTGCCGTTGCTTACAGAGTTAGGGTTGTACCTGGTGGGTTCCTTGATGATTTGTGTGAGATTGAGGGCATCTAGCTTAGATTGTAGGACTGCCGGGGTGTTAAGCATATCCCAGTTTAGGTCACCTAACAGAACAAACTCTGAAGCTAGATGGGGGGCAATCAATTCACAAATGGTGTCCAGGGCACAGCTGGGAGCTGAGGGGGGGTCTGTAGCAGGCGGCAGTGAGAGACTTATTTCTGGAGAGAGTAACTTTCAAAATTAGTAGTTCGAACTGTTTGGTTATGGACCTGGAAAGTATGACATTACTTTGCAGGCTATCTCTGCAGTAGACTGCAACTCCTCCCCCTTTGGCAGTTCTATCTTGACGGAAGATGTTATAGTTGGGTATGGAAATCTCTGAATTTTTGGTGGCCTTCCTGAGCCAGGATTCAGACATGGCAAGGACATCAGGGTTAGCAGAGTGTGTTAAAGCAGTGAGTAAAACAAACTTAGGGAGGAGGCTTCTGATGTTGACATGCATGAAACCAAGTCTTTTTCGATCACAGAAGTCAACAAATGAGGGTGCCTGGGGAAAGAAGACCATATCTGAACACCGACAAGAGAATAAATAAATATGTACAAATGTCTACAGTATGTGTCACCTGGGGTTGTTGATGCCGTTGTAATACAGACACAGAACAGCTCCAGAAGAATGAAGAATGAAGATCATATCTGAACACCGACAAGAGAATAAATAAATATGTACAAATGTCTACAGTATGTGTCACCTGGGGTTGTTGATGCCGTTGTAATACAGACACAGAACAGCTCCAGAAGAATGAAGAATGAAGACCATATCTGAACACCGACAAGAGAATAAATAAATATGTACAAATGTCTACAGTATGTGTCACCTGAGGTTGTTGATGCCGTTGTAATACAGACACAGAACAGCTCCAGAAGAATGAAGAATGAAGACCATATCTGAACACCGACAAGAGAATAAATAAATATGTACAAATGTCTACAGTATGTGTCACCTGGGGTTGTTGATGCCGTTGTTCTCCAGTGAGTTACCGATATGGATCTCAGCACCATCAAGTCTCTCAGGACAGCAGTCTCCTCTGTTGGTGATGTTGACAGCTGTCACTCTGTACACATCCAGCAGGTCCACTCTCCACCAGGGGTTGGTGTTAAACGCAGTGCTGCTGCAGGATCCACCATAGTTATAGTTAGAGTTGCGGTTTCCATCGATGACTTTACTTGGACTATTTTCCCAATTAAAAAGGGAATACTGAGCAGCCACTCCTCTCAATGCCACGTTGTCTGTTTGAGTGACAATACACAGGTTTATTCATGCAAACCGTAGCCATACATTTTGCAACTGAAAACGTCTGACAGGTCAGATCAGATTAGTCCCTCCCTGTTTCGGCCATTTTGTTCCGTTTGGTTCCTAGTGAAAACACCTCAAATATATAGAAATACCCCCTGCACACACACCTGCACCAACATTATCAAATGTAATTAGTAACCGTTAATTGGGACATTAACTGAACAAAATGTATTATTAGGCCTAGGTTCTGTCAGTGCCCAATACTGATAGTTAATTAATTGATTAGTTGATTTGATTTGTTTGTTGTCTGTCTGTCTGCTTTATTAAAATGCATTTACCTATCTGCATGGTGACCCTCCAAAAGAGTAGGAAGATCCATGTAAAAAAACAATATTATGAATGAATAATATTATGAATTTGTCATTGTGAATAATATTGTGAATACACTTTAACATTATATGACAAATTGTGTAACATGCTATTGGGTAATGCTGATCATTAAAGATATCTGACTTTTAGATGAAAGGGTTGGGGTCAACTCAATTTCCATTTCAGTCAATTCAGGAAGTGCACTGAAATTTGAATGATCTTTTCAATTCTGATTGGTTCATTTGAAAGCTACAGGAGTTGTCTTTTTGCAAATGGAACTAAAATCTTCCTGCTGACAATGTCATAAGAATCTCTTAGAGTTTAACAGGTTAATTGGAATGTGGTTTATGTTCTGATTTGACAGGAAACTGAAATAGAATTGACCCGAACCCTTGTAGGGATTTAGTTCTCACCAGAGACAGGGATAGCTCTCCTACTCCACTCCATGGATCTGGGATGTAGCAACATATTCATCAGTCAATATGAATTAATAACGTTAAACATTTCCCCCTTTTAATTATCAGTTAATATGATCTATTTCTGGACATCCAACACCTGCCATGTATAGGATGTGGATGTACTATTCTTGTCCTTTCAGCATTTCCATGTCACACATACCACCACAATAATAACCTTTAAAAAATGTGATAATAATCTATTTATTTACTTATATCATCATTCTTTTTATAGTATTAGCCACGGTTTTGAACAATAAAACATTATATCCAAACATAAATAAAGATATCTGTATTGACAGGTCTATCTTGTTGTCCGGTGACTTCTTCGCTCCTCTCAGTTTGTCAATGGTGTATTGGAGGCGAGGTCAGGTGCAGGAGAGCAAAGTATAATGAACAGGCGCACTTTTATTATAGTTCCAAAAACGAGAGCTCTCCATAAATCAAACACGCTCAAAAAATGGAACATAAATGTAAAGCGCATAAACTAACATCACATAACATGGAACAATTACACACAAAACATGATGGGAACCAGAGGGTTAAATACAAGTAGATTGATTGGGGAAATGAAAACCAGGTGTGTATGGAAATAAGACAAATGGATATATGAAAAATGGAGCGGGGATGGCTAGAATGCTGGTGACGTCGATCTCCGAACGCCGCCCGAACAAGGAGAGGAGCCGACTTCGGCGGAAGTCGTGACACAGAGTGTGTGATGGATCTTCTTCTCGTTCTCTTATTATTCTCTCTGTCCGGACAACATTCAAACCTGGGTCATGTGCATTAGGACACACAGCAGAAAAAATGTAGCAACTTTATGCAAAGGGGATTAAAAAAAGTGTTTGTTATTGGATAAGATCAGGTAGTAACTCACTCACTGTTTCAATCTGGTTTCTTTCATTTGGTGCCTTATGAATACAACCCTGTATTAGCCAATCAATGGGAAGGTAAGGTGAAGTTTATTTGGTTAGCAGTGGTCCATAGCCCACCTTCCCGTGTGTGTGTTTGTATGTGTGTGTGTGTGTGCGTGCTTATGTGTGTGTGTGCGTGTGTGGTGTTTCCCGGGGGGATTTGGTTAGCAGTCATCCATAGAACCTCATCTACTACCTGAGGTGAAATATGTCAACTGTGGTTTATTTAACAACACTGATATTACTCAAAATACATCTCACTTTAAATCATTACAATCAATCTATTATTCAAATGTACACATAATGCATATTAACTTTGAAGTTTATTTATTTGTATTAAACTTCTACTTTCAAACATGCACTGTACCTTAGAGGTGACATACACTTGAAGACAGAACCAGACAGATAAACATAAACATCCATAATAATTTATGAAGTTATATATGCTTTCTACCAGCAAGAAAGAAAAACATTTATATAAACATAAACATCCATAATCATTTATTAAGTTATATATGCTTTCTACCAGCAAGAAAGAAAAACATTTATATAAACAGAAATTCAAAATAGATATAATTAACTATATTTATTATAAATTCAGTTTAATCTAAAACTATTTTGTCTCCCTGGAGTGTTTTAGTACTGGGGTCTCACATGCCCATAACCCACCACCTCAAGAGTGTGTGTGTGTGTGAGAGAGTGTCCTTTTCCAGAGACATCAGACCTGACAACATTCTGCTGGACGAACACAGTAAAACGGCTCAGCCAATCATATCTGATTTATGGAATGCTTAGCTAGCCAATGTAACATAAATCAATACAATTAGTGGGATTTTTTTTTTTACATTTCACCTTTATTTAACCAGGTAGGCTAGTTGAGAACAAGTTCTCATTTACAACTGCGACCTGGCCAAGATAAAGCACAGCAGTTCAACACATACAACAGAGTTACACATGGAGTAAACATACATACAGTCAATAATACAGCAGTACAAAGAAACATCTTTATACACTGATGGTTAAACTGTGTATTGTTGTAGGTGGTACAGAATCTGATTCCACCAACATGCACTTCCAACCCCTAGCTCTGCACACAGTGAAGGGAAGTTGGCCGAGGTATTTACAAGCTGAGGACTGAGATAGTTAAATATACAGTAAGCATAGTATAAACATGAATAGGGTATGGTTTGTGTTATGAGGTTACAGGTGGTTAAAAGTAGCCTGAGGACCACAGAGTGCCTTCCAGACCATGTAATCAACTTAATCTACCCCTTTTCTCTTCTGACTTCTAAAACTCAGGTTATCTGGAGTCATTCCACTGTGCCCTGCTGAAAAATACCCCAAAGCAGGGGCATTTTGGGGGAAGAGGCTCCTTCCGGTTATGGAGGACAATAAGATTGCAGGACAGAAACCAGCAAGGGGTGGCAGGTAGCCTAGTGGTTAGAGCGTTGGACTAGTAACCGAAAGGTTGCAAGATTGAACACCTGAGCTGACGAGGTAAAAATCTGTCGTTCTGCCCCTAAACAAGGTAGTTCATTAACCCACTGTACCTAGGTCGTCATTGAAAATAAGAATTTGTTCTTAACTGACTTGCCTAGTTAAATAAAGGTAAAAAAACGTATAAAGTCAAGACCACAACAATAATGACACATCCACCTCATTCTTCTCTCTGCAGATTCTCAAAACACAATACAAAATTCCCTTGCCAAGGCCAACTATTGACAAGAATGATCTGCTGAAGTCAATGAGCTGGGGGAGGTTTAGACAGTACTTAGAGATGAGGGAGGTTTTTTGGATGTGATCAGACAGTAGATCTATTGTTGTGTATGGGAATGATTGAGCATTTCAACACAACAACTCATACTGTGTAAGAACTGCATTCAATGAGACTTTTCACACCTTCTTTAGAAGACCCCCAAAGTCAACTTTAACCCTACGCTAAACAATACGGTACCCAGTCCCATTCGGTTCACACCTTCTTTAAAAGACCCCCAAAGTCAACTTTAACCCTACGCTAAACAATACGGTACCCAGTCCCATTCGGTTCACACCTTCTTTAAAAGACCCCCAAAGTCAACTTTAACCCTACGCTAATCAATACGGTACCCAGTCCCATTCGGTTCACACCTTCTTTAGAAGACCCCCAAAGTCAACTTTAACCCTACGCTAAACAATACGGTACCCAGTCCCATTCGGTTCACACCTTCTTTAGAAGAACCCCAAAGTCAACTTTAACCCTACGCTAATCAATACGGTACCCAGTCCCATTCGGTTCACACCTTCTTTAGAAGACCCCCAAAGTCAACTTTAACCCTACACTAATCAATACGGTACCCAGTCCCATTCGGTTCACACCTTCTTTAGAAGACCCCCAAAGTCAACTTTAACCCTACGCTAATCAATACGGTACCCAGTCCCATTCGGTTCACACCTTGGCCAACAAGTGTGTGTTTCCCTACGTCCCTTCCACAAAAAGTGTAAAATGATAAGACCAGAACCATGTCTTTCCAGGAGACAGTACCAGCAAATCTTCTGCAAGAGGACCAAACATTTGGTGGTTAAGAAGCCCTGGCCCTTCCGCTGGCTGTTCACCGCGGAAAGTACAATACCATCACTATAAGCGCAGAGTCTCAGCTTCCCCAGCCCACGTTTGCCAGTGTACTGAAGCCGGACAAAGGACTATGGCTGTGTTTACACAGGCAGACCAATTCTTAGCTATTTTTCACTAGTTCTTTTGGCCAATCACTTCCGAAAAAGATCTGATTTGATTAAGACCACTTAGCTGGAAAAAAATATCAGAATTGGGATGCCTGTGTAATCACAGCCAGTGTGGCACAGCACAAGACAGCATTTTCCAAACTTGGTCCTGGGGACCCCAAGGGGTGCAGGTTTTGGGTTTTGCCCTCGCACTACTCAGCTGATTCAAATAATCAAAGCTGGATGATTTAATGTTTGTTTTTTAATCAGCTGTGTAGTCCCCAGGATCGAGTTTGGGAAAGCCTTGCATTAGACCATGTAGAACATGTTCCTAGAGAGCTACCCTCTTGAAGGTTTTAACTCCAACCCCAGTTGTAACTCACCTGTTTCAGCTTTTCAACCAGCTAATTATTAGAATCAGGTGTGCTAGATTAGGGTGGAAGTGAAAACCTACAAGACTGTAGTTCTCCAGAAACAGGGTTGGAGAGCCCTGATGTAGAACAACCATAAAATACATTTGGATATTTTCTATCACTCTTTGAAATTAGTGACACTTATGGATTCAAATAATATATGTATATTATCTGTACAGGGCTTTGTAGCATCAAATACATGCTTGACATTCAGAGTGACAAATAAACAAACATTATTTGGAGATATAAATACAGGAGAATGTACACTATTTAATGCTAACTCAAGAGAACTGGGTATTCAACAACAATGCTACATGCTTAAAGTAACATACTGTCACGTTCTGACCTAAGTTCCTTTTTTATGTCTCTATTTTGATTTGGTCAGGGCGTGAGTTGGGGTGAGCATTCTATGTTTTTCATTCTGTTTTGTTCTGTGTGTTGTATTTCTATGTGTTTGGCCTGGTATGGTTCCCACGTACCACGCTGCACCTTGGTCCTCACCTTCGTCAACCCACGACAGCCGTTACAGAACTACCCACCACCAACGGTGGCAGGAGGAAAAGGGAACCAGCAATACAAGGGAATACTGCTGGCAAGGAAGCCCGAGAGGCAGCCCCAAACATTTATTGGGGGAGGCACACGGGGAGATTGGCGGAGTCAGGTAGGAGACCTGAGCCAACTCCCCGTGCTTACCATGGTGAGAGGTTGACCGGGCAGGCACCATGTTATGTGGTGAAGCGCAAGGTGTCCCCAGTGCGCACACATAGCCCGGTGCGCTACATCGCAGCTCCTCGAATCAGCCGGGCTAGAGTGGGCATCGAGCCCGGAAGGATGAAGCCGGCTCAGCGCATCTGATCTCCAGTGTGTCTCCTCGTCCAGGGTTATATGGCACCGGCCCTACGCACGGTGTGCCCGGTTCGCCAGCACAGCCCAGTGCGGCCTGTTCCAACTCTCCGCACTTGCCGGGCTACAGGGGGTATCCAGCCAGGACAGGTTGTGCAGGCTCGTTGCTCGAGACCTCCAGTGCGCCTCCACGGCCCAGTGCATCCGGTGCCTCGGCCAAGGAGGAGGCCGCCTGTATGTCTCCCCCAGCCTGGTGAGTGCTGTGCCTGCTCCTAGAACCAAGTTCCACTCCTGTCCAGTCTCCCGCCTGTCCGATGCTACCAGAGTCTCCCTCTTATTCGGGGCCCGCGGTGAGGGTCCCCCAGTCCAAGGTTGGCGGAGAGGGTCGCCACTCCAGAGGCACCACATAAGTGGGCCAAGACGAAGGTGGAGTGGGGTCTACGTCCCGCACCAGAGCCGCCACCGCGGTGAAATGCCCACACAGACCCTCCCCTATAGGTTCAGGTTTTGCGGCCAGAGTCCGCACCTTTGGGTTCCTTTTCCTTTTCTTTGTCTCTATTTCGGTTTGGTCAGGGCGTGAGTTGGGGTGGGCATTCTAGGTTTTTCATTCTGTGTTTTGTTCTGTGTGTTGTATTTCTATGTGTTTGGCCTGGTATGGTTCTGAATCAGAGGCAGATGTCAATCGTTGTCTCTGATTGAGAACCATACATAGGTAGCCTGTTCCCACCTGTGTGTGTGGGTAGTTGTTTTCTGTTTTTGTATTCTGTATTCTGTACCAGACAGAACTGTTTCATTCATTCTCTTTTGTTGTTGTTGTTTCCATTCAGTGTTCAATTGATAATAAAAGATGAACACGTCCCACGCTGCACCTTGGTCCTCACCTTCTTTAACCCACGACAGCCGTTACACATACAAAAAACAGTAGTACATTTCAGTGTGTCCAAGTGTTTCTCAGATGTAGAAACAGACTAGTGCAGAGAACTGTAGCTAAAGATTGTTACACCAGATAATGTGATTTACCCAAAGATTTTTGCTGACATCTTGTCTATTTCAAGACTTCTCTCATTGATGTCCACTCCAAAGTGATGAATGTCAAGATGACAGAGACCTGTCTCCATCAATGAGTGAAGACTTGAAAGAGACACGATAACGGCGCACATATTGTTGGATTACCTCATTGAGCAAAATAAGTATTCATTTTCATAATGGAACATTTTCTAAATTCAAACGGACCCCCTGCAACTAGACACAGACCTTTTATGAGACTCCTGTTTCTCCAAATCGAGGATGAAGACCGCATCGCTAAGGTTGGTAGATAATTCTGTTCTACACCTATCAACACCTCTCCAGTAACTCCCAGTAATGGATATCTGGTGTAACATTCTGTAGCTAAGAGAACTAGAGATCAGGAGACGATGGGAGAGCAGTGGTGACTCGTCATTCAGGACACCTGTCTTGTGCCCTGAATGTTTTCTTGTTTTTTTATATTGGGGGTGGGCTTGCCTGTTTTGCATTTTATTTTGGCATTAATGTATCACTTGTCAGTTTGCAAACAATGTAAAATATATGTGTATATATGTAATTGAGTTAATAAAGCCGCATATGAACAGGCAGCACCAAAATGCACTGTGATTGGCTCAGTGTTCTGCCTTTAGTAAGGGTAGACAATAAGAATGCGAGGCCTTTGGTTCCTGCCATAGACTTAGGTTAGAAGTGCCCTTCCAAGAAGATTCAAGGTCATTTGCCACGGAAAAAATTACATCAAATCACATATCTACAGTAGCTTCGATTGGACTGATTATGTCAACATCTTACTTTCAAAAACTTAGCTTGTAGTCAATCATGAATTAAGTAGACTTCCCACTTCTGACACCAATGTAATGAAACAGCAGGGAGCAGGTCTCGAACCCTCGACCTTTTAGCCCAAAGTCCAGCACGGTACCGACTGTGCCGCAAAAGCATGCTCCAGCGGCAGAGTCGATATCCGTGCATACATTCTTGCCCAGTTCTTGGGGTTTGTACTCCTGTTACGGTTTTCTAATGGTGAAGAAGAGTCGGACCAAACTGCAGCGTGTCGATTTCGATCCATGTTTATTTAAACCAACGTAAAACACGACTAAACACAAACACTACAACACTACCAAAACAATAAACAAACCAAAACCCGAAACAGCCTATACATGTGTCAACTAACATCTAACAAGGACATCAAGACACTCAGGACAATCACCCACAATACAACCAAAGAATATGGCTGCCTAAATATGGTTCCCAATCAGAGACAACGATAACCACCTGCCTCTGATTGAGAACCACTTCAGACAGCCATAGACTTTCCTAGAACACCCCACTAAGCTACAACCCCACTAAGCTACACACCACATACAAAAACCCATGTCACACCCTGGCCTGACCAACTACATGAAGAAAAACACAAAATACTTCGACCAGGGCATGACAACTCCCGAAGTTGTTGAGTGTTTTTGGGCTTGCCAGTTTATACATAGCAGTTCTCAATTGTTAGTAGCCAATGGCTGAAGATTTACATATTTTTTTTGTCATTACTGAATGATTTAATGTGACAAATCAAACATTAAACCTGGTAAACAATTAATTTATCACTAGTCATTTTATACAATGCATTCTAAATAATGCCACTTTAATAATGTTTACATGTCTTACATTACTCATATCACATGTATATACTGTATTCTATACCGTGTATTACATCTTGCCTATGGCGCTCGGCCATCGCTCATCCATATACTTACATGTACTGTACATATTCTCATTCACCCCTTTAGATTTGTGTGTATTCGGTAGTTGTTGGGGAATTGTTAGATTACTTGTTAGATATTACTGCATTGTCGGAACTAGAAGCACAAGCCTTTCGCTACACTCGCATTAACATCTGCTAACCATGTGGATGTGACAAATAACATTAGATTTGATTTGATTTAGACCCTGAGTTTATTTGAAACAGGCGTTTGGTTGCTGAAATGAGTTGTTGCCTAGCTATTAATTAGGACAGGCGGCTATTTGAGACTGGGTTTAATTAAAGTTTTACGTAGATTGATTGTCATCAATACAGTCCAATCTTAAACTATTGTGTCTCCTTAGAGTCTCTCACCAGGCTAGCCCCCTTCAGTTCCACAGACACCTGGAAGAGAAATGACATACAGAAACTCTTTCATGTACTAATTGGGGCAGCAGGGTAGCCTAGTGGTTAAAGCGTTAGACTAGTTACCAGAAGGTTGCAAGTTCAAATCCCAGAGCTGACAAGGTACAAATCTGTTGTTCTGCCCCTGAACAGGCAGTTAACCCACTGTTCCTAGGCTTTCATTGAAAATAAGAATTTGTTCTTAACTGACTTGCCTGGTTAAGAAAAATAATAGTTATGACTCAAACACATTCTCTTCTTACAATAAGAACTTGCCAATAAGATAATTAAACCCAGAGTTAGGTTTAATCACATTTCAATTCAGGAAGTAAACTGAAATTTCACTTCTGCATTTTCATAATTGAAACTCATTAAGGAAAACTGAAATTACAATAAATAAATAAAAGCTTATTTCCTGAAATGGAATAGACCCCAACTCTGATAAAAGCACAATGTGCTCCTTGTTGTTACCTGTCTGTGTGGATCCACCCTCCTTCTCTTCTTCCTCACGGTGGAAAATCTGTCCATCTGGCTGAGTCCTCCAGCGCAGTTGAAAGTCAGACATCCCCTGCTTCACGAGCTCTACATGCAGCTAGATGAAAGATCAAGCTTTTAGGTTAAATTGTTAGATTATTTTCTCTCTCGCTCACTCTCTCTTTCTGTCTCTCTGTCACTCTCTGTCTGTGTCTCTGTGTCTGTCGCTCTGTCTGGCTCTCTGTCTCTTGCTCTCTGTCTTTCGCGCTCTGTCTCGCTCTGTCTCTCGCTCTGTCTCTCGCTCTGTCTCTCGCTCTGTCTGTCTCTGTCTTCCTCCCTCCCCCTTTCCCTCTTCCTCCCCCTTTCCCTCTTCCTTCCCCTTTCCCTCTTCCTTCCCCTTTCCCTCTTCCTTCCCCTTTCCCTCTTCCTTCCCCTTTCCCTCTTCCTTCCCCTTTCCCTCTTCCTTCCCCTTTCCCTCTTCCTTCCCCTTTCCCTCTTCCTTCCCCTTTCCCTCTTCCTTCCCCTTTCCCTCTTCCTTCCCCTTCCCTCTTCCTTCCCCTTCCCTCTTCCTTCCCCTTCCCCTCTCCTTCCCCTTCCCCTCTCCTTCCCCTCTCTTACCTGCTGTAGTAGCTGGTCACTGACTGCCTGGTCTGTCAGATCAGCATCTGATTGGATCTTCATCCTCACCACCGTTCTCTTTGACTTGGGGGCTGAAATACATTTGCTGATATTTTTTATGGTGCAGAATAGTTCAAATCTGTGCAAAATACCGGGAATACCACAACTCATTAGGGCTTGACAGTATGATTTTATTTAACATATTTCATTTACATTACATTTACATTTAAGTCATTTAGCAGACGCTCTTATCCAGAGCGACTTACAAATTGGTGCATACACCTTATGACAACCAGTGGAACAGCCACTTGCATCTAAATCTTGTTGGGGGAGAAGGGGGGAGAAGGATTACTTACCCTTACTTACCCTATCCTAGGTATTCCTTGAAGAGGTGGGGTTTCAGGTGTCTCCGGAAGGTGGTGATTGACTCCGCTGTCCTGGCGTCGTGAGGGAGTTTGTTCCACCATTGGGGGCCAGAGCAGCGAACAGTTTTGACTGGGCTGAGCGGGAACTGTACTTCCTCAGTGGTAGGGAGGCGAGCAGGCCAGAGGTGGATGAACGCAGTGCCCTTGTTTGGGTGTAGGGCCTGATCAGAGCCTGGAGGTACTGAGGTGCCGTTCCCCTCACAGCTCCGTAGGCGAGCACCATGGTCTTGTAGCGGATGCGAGCTTCAACTGGAAGCCAGTGGAGAGAGCGGAGGAGCGGGGTGACGTGAGAGAACTTGGGAAGGTTGAACACCAGACGGGCTGCGGCGTTCTGGATGAGTTGTAGGGTTTAATGGCACAGGCAGGGAGCCCAGCCAACAGCGAGTTGCAGTAATCAAGACGGGAGATGACAAGTGCCTGGATTAGGACCTGCGCCGCTTCCTGTGTGAGGCAGGGTCGTACTCTGCGGATGTTGTAGAGCATGAACCTACAGGAACGGGACACCGCCTTGATGTTAGTTGAGAACGTCAGGGTGTTGTCCAGGATCACGCCAAGGTTCTTAGCGCTCTGGGAGGAGGACACAATGGAGTTGTCAACCGTGATGGCGAGATCATGGAACGGGCAGTCCTTCCCCGGGAGGAAGAGGAGCTCCGTCTTGCTGAGGTTCAGCTTGAGGTGGTGATCCGTCATCCACACTGATATGTCTGCCAGACATGCAGAGATGCGATTTGCCACCTGGTCATCAGAAGGGGGAAAGGAGAAGATTAATTGTGTGTCGTCTGCATAGCAATGATAGGAGAGACCATGTGAGGTTATGACAGAGCCAAGTGACTTGGTGTATAGCGAGAATAAGAGAGGGCCTAGAACAGAGCCCTGGGGGACACCAGTGGTGAGAGCGCGTGGTGAGGAGACAGATTCTCGCCACGCCACCTGGTAGGAGCGACCTGTCAGGTAGGACGCAATCCAAGCGTGGGCCGCGCCGGAGATGCCTAACTCGGAGAGGGTGGAGAGGAGGATCTGATGGTTCACAGTATCGAAGGCAGCCGATAGGTCTAGAAGGATGAGAGCAGAGGAGAGAGAGTTAGCTTTGGCAGTGCGGAGCGCCTCCGTGATACAGAGAAGAGCAGTCTCAGTTGAATGACTAGTCTTGAAACCTGACTGATTTGGATCAAGAAGGTCATTCTGAGAGAGATAGCGGTAGAGCTGGCCAAGGACGGCACGCTCAAGAGTTTTGGAGAGAAAAGAGAGAAGGGATACTGGTCTGTAGTTGTTGACATCGGAGGGATCGAGTGTAGGTTTTTTCAGAAGGGGTGCAACTCTCGCTCTCTTGAAGATGGGAGGGACGTAGCCAGCGGTCAGGGATGAGTTGATGAGCGAGGTGAGGTAAGGGAGAAGGTCTCCGGAAATGGTCTGGAGAAGAGAGGAGGGGATAGGGTCAAGCGGGCAGGTTGTTGGGCGGCCGGCCGTCACAAGACGCGAGATTTCATCTGGAGAGAGGGGGAGAAAGAGGTCAGAGCATAGGGTAGGGCAGTGTGAGCAGAACCAGCGGTGTCGTTTGACTTAGCAAACGAGGATCGGATGTCATCGACCTTCTTTTCAAAATGGTTGACGAAGTCATCTGCAGAGAGGGAGGAGGGGGGGATTCAGGAGGGAGGAGAAGGTGGCAAAGAGCTTCCTAGGGTTAGAGGCAGATGCTTGGAATTTAGAATGGTAGAAAGTGGCTTTAGCAGCAGAGACAGAGGAGGAAAATGTAGAGAGGAGGGAGTGAAAGGATGCCAGGTCCGCAGGAGGCGAGTTTTCCTCCATTTCCGCTCGGCTGCCCGGAGCCCTGTTCTGTGAGCTCGCAATGAGTCGTCGAGCCACGGAGCGGGAGGGAGGACCGAGCCGGCCTGGAGGATAGGGGACATAGAGAGTCAAAGGATGCAGTAAGGGAGGAGAGGAGGGTTGAGGAGGCAGAATCAGGAGATAGGTTGGAGAAAGTTTGAGCAGAGGGAAGAGATGATAGGATGGAAGAGGAGAGAGTAGCGGGGGGAGAGAGAGCGAAGGTTGGGACGGCGCGATACCATCCGAGTAGGGGCAGTGTGGGAAGTGTTGGATGAGAGCGAGAGGGAAAAGGATACAAGGTAGTGGTCGGAGACTTGGAGGGGAGTTGCAATGAGGTTAGTGGAAGAACAGCATCTAGTAAAGATGAGGTCAAGCGTATTGCCTGCCTTGTGAGTAGGGGGAAGGTGAGAGGGTGAGGTCAAAAGAGGAGAGGAGTGGAAAGAAGGAGGCAGAGAGGAATGAGTCAAAGGTAGACGTGGGGAGGTTAAAGTCGCCCAGAACTGTGAGAGGTGAGCCGTCCTCAGGAAAGGAGCTTATCAAGGCATCAAGCTCATTGATGAACTCTCCGAGGGAACCTGGAGGGCGATAAATGATAAGGATGTTAAGCTTGAAAGGGCTGGTAACTGTGACAGCATGGAATTCAAAGGAGGCAATAGACAGATGGGTAAGGGGAGAAAGAGAGAAAGACCACTTGGGAGAGATGAGGATCCCGGTGCCACCACCCCGCTGACCAGAAGCTCTCGTGGTGTGCGAGAACACGTGGGCGGACGAGGAGAGAGCAGTAGGAGTAGCAGTGTTATCTGTGGTGATCCATGTTTCCGTCAGTGCCAAGAAGTCAAGGGACTGGAGGGAGGCATAGGCTGAGATGAACTCTGCCTTGTTGGCCGCAGATCGGCAGTTCCAGAGGCTACCGGAGACCTGGAACTCCACGTGGGTCGTACGCGCTGGGACCACCAGATTAGGGTGGTCGCGGCCACGCGGTGTGGAGCGTTTGTATGGTCTGTGCAGAGAGGAGAGAACAGGGATAGACAGACACATAGTTGACAGGCTACAGAAAAGGCTACGCTAATGCAAGGAAATTGGAATGACAAGTGGACTACACGTCTCGAATGTTAAGAAAGTTAAGCTTACGTAGCAAGAATCTTATTGACTAAAATGATTAAAATGATACAGTACTGCTAAAGTAGGCTAGCTGGCAGTAGCTGCGTTGTTGGCACTACACTAATCAAGTCGTTCCGTTGAGTGTAATAATTTCTACAGTGCTGCTATTCGGGGGCTAGCTGGCTAGCTAGCAGTGTTGTTTACGTTACGTAAAGAACGACAATAGCTGGCTAGCTAACCTAGGAAATCGCTCTAGACTACACAATTATCTTTGAAACAAAGACGGCTATGTAGCTAGCTATGTAGCTAGCTACGATCAAACAAATCAAACCGTTGTACTGTAATGAAATGAAAATGTGATACTCCCTGACCGGTGATTGAATTCGAATCAGTAGCCGTGTGGTGACGTTGGCTAGCTGTTAGCTGTTAGCTGTTGGCTAGCTAGCAGAGTCTCCTACGTTAAGGACGACAAATAGCTGGCTAGCGAACCTCAGTGAATTAAGATAATCACTCCAAGGCTACACACACTAAACTACACAATTATCTTGGAAACAAAGACAGCTATGTAGCTAGCTAACACTAAACTAATCAAGTCGTACAGTTGAGTGAATAGCACTACAGTGATGCTAATCTGTGTGCGTTAGCTAGCGTTGCTAGCTCCTGGGCGAATAGCAGTGAAGGCTACGTTAGGGCGACGAAATACGATAATTATGCAATTATCTCTGATACAAGGACGGCTATGTAGCTAGCTAAGAAGAATTGCTAAGATTAGACAAATCAACCGTTGTACTATAATGAAATGTGATGAAAAAGTTATACAACCTGCAGAGCGAAGTGCGAATGCGACCGCTCGCTCCAACCCGGAACCATGTTATTTCTTTAACAATGTGCTGTACAAAAAGGTGATTGTTTTACTAAAGTTTAGTAAGCTGAGCAATGCGTAAATAGTATTATTTTTTAAAGCACATTGTGCTTATAATGGGTTTTATGGTATTTTTTACACCGATTTGTACTAATTTGCATTGTGAAAATGTCTCCCACATAGTCACAAAATAACATTCAATATAACAAGACATGAATTGTGGGGTGAAAAAGTATCATCTCCACTAAACCGAAGTCCGATACGAAAATAAGTATGTTCATTAAAGTTATTATTCGACGTACCTTCTCTGACAGAACAAATAAATGTACCAGGAAATAAGTACCTTCTGTGGAAGACTCTGGAGGTTTGACTGTGGAAAATACTTCCACCTCACAAAGTGTGAGCCATTCCGACATGCCAGGGATGACAACAACAACATAGCGACCCTCCATCACATTACACTGGAAGGTGTTGGTCTTTCCTGCTGGGATGTGGGATATGACATCACATCTGAAAGAGATAGAGAGGGTGGGGGAGAGAGAGAGATGCATGATTATTGTACAGTGCGGTGCTGTAGTTCAAATGCTTCTTCTCAAAAGTATTACTGAAAATATATACACATTTAATGAATAACTGTTCTTTTTAATGAATCCCATAAACTTTACAATCAATCAGAACTACCGGCTCTGATGTTCTTCAGATGTGGCGGTGCTTGCAAACTGTTATGGAATACAAAGTGAAATGCAGCTGCCCATTGACGGGAGCCTACCAGACGAGCTAAAAGCCTTTCATGCTCGAGCTAAATGCCTTTCATGCTCGCTTCGAGGCAAGCAACACTGAAGCATTCATGAGAGCAGCAGCTGTTCTGGACGACTGTGTGATCACGCTCTCCATAGCCGATGTAAGCAATGACTTTAAAAAGGTCAACATTCACAAGGCCTCTGGACCAGACAGATTACCAGGGTGTGTACTCAGAGCATGCGAGGACAAACTGGCAAGTGTCTTCACGAACATTTTCAACCTCTCCCTGACCGAGTCTGTAATACCCACATGTTTCAAGTAGACCACCATAGTCCCTGTGCCCAAGAATGCGAAGGTAACCTGCCTAAATGACTACCACCCCGTAGCACTCACATTGGTAGCCATGAAGTGATTTTAAAGACTGGTCAAGTCTCACATCAACACCATCATCCCGGAAACCCCAAACCCACTGCAATTCGCATACTGCTCCAACAGATCCACAGATGATGCAATCTCAATCGAACATTATACTGCCCTTTTCCATCTGGACAAAAGGAACACCTATGTGAGAATGCTAGTCATTGACTACATCACCGTAGTGCCCGCAAAGCTCATCACTAAGCTAAGGACCCTGGGACCAAACACCTCCCTCCCTCTGCAACTGGATCCTGGACTTCCTGACAGGCCGCCCTCAGGTAGTAAGGGTAGCCAGGCCAACAACCTCTCCCTCAATGTAAGCAAGACAAAGGAGATGTATATAGCATCGTTATTGTTATGTATTTTTACTGTGTTACTTTTGACTTTATTTAGTAAGTATTTTCACAACTATTTCTTGATCCGCACTGTTGGTTAAGGGCTTGTAAGTAAACATTTCTCTGTCTGGTCTACACATGTTGTGTTCGTCGTATGTGACAAATACGATTTGATTTGAGTACAATGCTGTTTATTCGATTTCACTACTCACCTGGGGTTGTTGATGCCATTGTTCTCCAGTGAGTTACCAATACGGATCTCAGCACCATCAAGTCTCTCAGGAACGTCATCTCTGTTGGTGATTGTGACAGCTGTCACTTTGTACACATCCAGCAGGTCCACTCTCCACCAGGGGTTGGTTTCCTGTGCAGTGTGGGTGCAGGATCCATAGTTTGTGTTGCTGTTCCCATCAATTGCATAGTGAGCATTGCGATCCGAAAACTGTGATGACTGAGCAGCCACTCCTCTCAATGCCACGTTGTCTGAGTGACAGAGACAGATATAATACACAGGTTCATTCATTAGTGCACATCGTAGCAATACGTTTTGCAACTGAAAACGTTTTGCAGGTTAGTTCAGTTTAGTCAGTCTCCATTTTGTCCAGTTTGGTTCCTAGTGAATACACCTCAGATATACACATCCCCATCCCCCTGTACACACACACCTGCACCAACTTGTATTAAATGTTGATAGTTACCTTTAATTGGGCACTTTGTATTTGTAATTTATTATGGATCCCCATTAGCTGCTGCCAAAACAGCAGCTACTCTTCCTGGGGTCCAGCAAAATTAAGGCAGTTTATACCATTTTAAAACCTTACAATACATCCACAGATTTCACAACACACTGTGTGCCCTCAGGTCCCTACTCCACCACTACCACATATCTACAGTACTAAATCCATGTGTATTTTTTGCGCGTATGTTATCATTTGTATGTGTGTGTGTGTGTATGTGTATGTTTTGTGCGTATGTTATCATTTGTATGTGTGTGTGTGTGTATGTGTATGTGTGTGTGTGTGTGTGTGTGTGTGTGTGTGTGTGTGTGTGTGTGTGTGTGTGTGTGTGTGTGTGTGTGTGTGTGTGTGTGTGTGTGTGTGTGTGTGTGTGTGTGTGTGTGTGTGTGTGTGTGTGTGTGTGTGTGTGTGTGTGTGTGTGTGTATGTGTATGTGTATGTGTGTGTGTGTGTGTGTGTGTGTGTGTGTGTGTGTGTGTGTGTGTGTGTGTGTGTGTGTGTGTGTGTGTGTGTGTGTGTGTGTGTGTGTGTGTTGTGACGGCCCTGAATTTTTCTGAACCATCTCAGTGCAGCTCCTTCCAATAGGACGCTTTCCCTTTAATTCCCAATTAAATAGCCAGCATCAGCTGCCCAAAAGTGGGGTTGTGATGGAGACGTGCAGGAGGATGTGTTCAACCCTCAGTTCCGAAGCTTCTCTATTCTGTTTGTTTTGTTGCCGTTAAACGTGTGTTTTGTAGCCTAAGAGAGTTTACCCAGGATTGGATCCACTCTTTGCGTCCCTGGACTACACCTCTCCGTTCTTCGTGGCCTTTCTCCGCTTCTGACTGACCGACTGACTACCACCTTTTTGTATACGGTATTTCATTTGTTTGGATGTGATGTATACTGTGATTTATGTAGTTAGTTGTAGTTGAGGACTTAATTAAGAGTTGATACGCTTTAAAGTTCTGTAGTCTGTCTGGACTTGGGGACTGTGAAGAGACCTCTTGTGGCATGTCTTGTGGGGTATGCATGGGTGTGTGCTAGTACTTCAAACAGACAGCTCGGTGCATTCAACACCTCTCATAAATGAAAGTAGTGATGAAGTCAATCTCTCCTCCACTTTTAGCCAGGAGAAATTGACATACATATTATTAATGTTAGCTCTCTGTGTACATCCAAGGGCCAGCCGTACTGCCCTGTTCTGAGCCAATTGCAATTTTCCTAAGTCCTCTTTAGTGGCACCTGACCACACGACTGAACAGTAGTCCAAGTGTGACTAAACTAGGGCCTGTAGGACCTGCCTTGTTGATAGTGTTGTTAAGAAGGCAGAGAGAGCATCACTTTATTATAGACAGACTTCTCCCCATCTTAGCTACTGTTGTATCAATATGTTTTGACCATGACAGTTTACAATCTAGTGTTACTCCAAGCAGCTTGCTCAACTTGCTCAATTTCCACATTATTTATTACAATATTTAGTTGAGGTTTAGGATTTAGTGACTTTAACTGAATGAAAGTTATTACTAGGCCTAGCTTCTGTCACAGCGGCCAATGCTTGTACTTCATGCATTGATTAGTTGATTTATTTACTTATTCATTCATGTTTTTTTTAATGTATTGCTTCTGTCACAGTGGCCAATACTGATACTTCGTTCATTGATTTGTCTTGTCAGACAACCTGTCTGTCTGTCTGTCTGTCTGTCTGTCTGTCTGTCTGTCTGTCTGTCTGTCTGTCTGTCTGTCTGTCTGTCTGTCTGTCTGTCTGTCTGTCTGTCTGTCTTATTAAAAAGACTTTACCTATTTGCACCGTGACCCTCAGAAAGAGTAGGAAAATCCCTGTAAAGCCACAATAAGCATATGAATGATTAGTCATAATTAATCATATTAATGTGAATGCACTATATGACAAGTTCTCTAACGTGCTATAAGGTAATGCTGATCATTAAAGATCTTTGACTTTTAGATGGAAGGGTTGGGGTCGATTCAATTTCTGTAAATCAGGAAGCACACTGAAATTCAAATTATTTGTTAAACTCTGAGTGGTTGTTTTGGGCTCTGTTACATGAAAATAGAAATTGAAAAATCATTTGAATGCTACAGGCATTGTCTTTTTGGAAATGGAACTAAAATCTTACTGCTGACAATGTCATAAGAATCTCTTGGAGTTTAACAGGTTAATTGGAATGTGGTTTATGTTCTGATTTGACAGGAAACTGAAATAGAATTGACCCTAACCCTTGTAGGGATTTAGTTCTCACCAGAGACAGGGATAGCTCTCCTACTCCACTCCATGGATCTGGGATGTAGCAACATATTCATCAGTCAATGTTAATTAATAACATTAAACATTTCCCCCTTTTAATTATCAGTAAATATGATCTATTTCTGGACATCCAACACCTGCCATGTATAGGATGTGGATGTACTATTCTTGTCCATTCAGAATTTCCATGTCGCACATACCACAACAATAATAACCTTTAAATAATGTGACAATAACCCATTTCTTTACTTATATCATCATTCTTTTTATAGTATTAGCCAAGGTTTTGAATAATAAAACAGTATATCCAAATATAAGATTAACATACCTGTATTGACAGGGCTATCTTGTCCTTTGCTGAATCCCTCGCTCCTGTCCTCCTCAGTGTGTGTGATGGATTCTTCTTACTCTCTTTTCTCTCTCTCTCTGTCTGGCAAACATGCAAACCTGGGTCATGTTCATCAGGGAACACAACAGAAAAAAAATTGAAACTTTTTGCAACTGAAAACAAAAATGTGTGTTTGTGATTGGATAAGAACAGATAGTTGATCACTTTCTGTTTTCTTCCGTTTGGTGCCTTATAAACACAACCCTCATTTAGCCAAAGATGGAGAGGTTAAGGTGAGGTGTATTAGTAGTTAGCAGTGAGCTGTAGCCCACCACCCTGTGTGCGTGTGTATTTGCATGTGTGTGTGTGTGTGTGTGTGTCTGTGAGGTGTTGTTGCCCGGGGGATTTGTTTAGCAGTCATCCAGATAACCTCATCCTTTCCCTGAGGTGTCAATAGTTACACAACTTCAGCCTTTTCCATCCCTGGTGGAAACAGTTTGAATCTGATGGAAACAGTGGATGCTCCTCAGAGGAGGAAGGGGAGGACCATCCTCCTCGGTGAATTTCATACAAATTTAAATGGTTAAACATTTTAAAAGTTATATTTTTTAGATACAACTATATTAAATATAATCACGTCACCAAACAGTTGATTAAAAAACACTAGTTTTCGAAGAAGGTCTACAGTGGTGGCCAAAAGTTTTGAGAATGACAAATATTAATATTCACAAATTTTTAGATATTTTTGTCAGATGTTACTATGGAATACCGAAATGAAATTCTTGTAATTATACAAGTGTCAAAGGCTTTTATTGACAATTACATGAAGTTGATGCAGAGTCAATATTTGCAGTGTTGACCATTCTTTTTCAAGACCTCTGCAATCCGCCCTGGCATGCTGTCAATTAACTTCTCTGCCACATCCTGACTGATGGCAGCCCATTCTTGCATAATCAATGCTTGGAGTTTGTCAGAATATGTGGGTTTTTGTTTGTCCGCCTGCCTCTTGAGTATTGACCACAAGTTCTCAATGGGATTAAGGTCTGGGGAGTTTCCTGGCAATGGACCCAAAATATGGATTTTTATGTTTCCCTAGCCACTTAGTTATCAATTTTGCCTTATGGCAAGGTGCTCCATCATGCTGGAAAAGGCATGCGTGCAAAACAACTGGACACAGACCTTTTATGAGACTCCTGTTTCTCCAAATCGAGGATGAAGACCGCATCGCTTAGGTTGGTAGAACATTCTGTGCTACACCAAACAGTACCTACATGTATACTGTATCTTCCAGTAACCTGGTGTAACCATCTGTAGCTATAAGAACTGGTGATCACAGATGATGGGAGAGGTGGTCATTATGAAATTGTAATTCCAAAGGAACATGCAGTTGGATGAGAATTGTTTGGTAATATGAAGTACCAAGAACGAGAAGTAGAACCTTGTCTTAGAGAGCAAACTGAACGATAATTTATAGTTAATGCTGTCTGACTATGGGATACTTCTCTCTCAAGTAAAAGTCTTTCTTTTTGAACAGTTCCTAAGATCTGTGGTTTGTCATGTCGACTAGGGGGTGGATCTTTGCTATAAAAGATCTGTTGCCATTATGTTGACACTCTCAGATAATTAATTTATAGACACTGAATTGATCTGAGAGTCAAAGGTCTATTGGTGAAGCTCATATTATTAAAATATTAAGTTTAAAGTATAACTCTGACTTGTGTGTGGTTTGTAAACTCTCCTTTCACTTAGTAATACAGGAAATTACCACGACAGTCTGCATTTAAAACAATGTTAACCCATTTTTGCTTGGCATTAGAAAAACTCCCTGGTCTTGGTGGTTGAATCTGTTAAGCACAATTTTACTCGTGAACTTATTTCGGCTAGCCATAACAAAGAGGTTATGCCTCCTCCCCAGCCATGTCAAGGGGACAAAATATGTCCCTCTAATCAATTTCTGTTTTTCATGGACTCTTGGAAGATTATGCCCCATTGGGGACGAAAATAGATTCAAATAAACACATTCCTCTGCCATGTTGACAACAATAGTAAGAGATGGATAACTTGCAGAAATATTTTCAAAATAACTTTATTTCTTTTTTGAAAGAGAAAGCTTGAAATGGGCTTGGTGTAATTAACTCAACAACCTCAAACACAGATCTAAGTTGAGATTTCTAAATGAACCAGAAAATCAATAGTTATATCTGGTGTTTTGTCAAAGTTAGCTGGCTAACTGAGTCAGGTTACCACGCTAGGGGTGAGATTATTTAGTTCAAGTTATTATTTGGGGGCAGATGGACATTTTAGTAGAATCATCAACATCACCACCATCAGTAGAATCATCATCACCACAAGCAGTAGAATCACCACCAGCAGTAGAATCATCACCACCATCAGTAGAATCATCAACATCACCACCAGCAGTAGAATCATCATCACCACAAGCAGTAGAATCACCACCAGCAGTAGAATCATCACCACCATCAGTAGAATCATCAACATCACCACCATCAGTAGAATCATCACCATCACCACCATCAGTAGAATCATCACCACCATCAGTAGAATCATCACCACCATCAGTAGAATCATCACCACCATCAGTAGAATCATCACCACCATCAGTAGAATCATCACCACCATCAGTAGAATCATCATCACCACCATCAGTAGAATCATCATCACCACCATCAGTAGAATCATCATCACCACCATCAGTAGAATCATCATCACCACCATCAGTAGAATCATCACCACCATCAGTAGAATCATCACCACCATCAGTAGAATCATCACCACCATCAGTAGAATCATCACCACCATCAGTAGAATCATCACCACCATCAGTAGAATCATCACCACCATCAGTAGAATCATCACCACCATCAGTAGAATCATCATCACCACCATCAGTAGAATCATCATCACCACCATCAGTAGAATCATCATCACCACCATCAGTAGAATCATCACCACCATCAGTAGAATCATCACCACCATCAGTAGAATCATCATCACCACCATCAGTAGAATCATCATCACCACCATCAGTAGAATCATCATCACCACCATCAGTAGAATCATCATCACCACCATCAGTAGAATCATCATCACCACCATCAGTAGAATCATCATCACCACCATCAGTAGAATCATCAACATCACCACCAGCAGTAGAATCATCATCACTACAAGCAGTAGAATCACCACAAGCAGTAGAATCACCACCAGCAGTAGAATCATCACCACCATCAGTAGAATCATCAACATCACCACCAGCAGTAGAATCATCATCACCACAAGCAGTAGAATCACCACCAGCAGTAGAATCATCACCACCATCAGTAGAATCATCAACATCACCACCATCAGTAGAATCATCAACATCACCACCATCAGTAGAATCATCACCATCACCACCATCAGTAGAATCATCACCACCATCAGTAGAATCATCACCACCATCAGTAGAATCATCACCACCATCAGTAGAATCATCACCACCATCAGTAGAATCATCACCACCATCAGTAGAATCATCACCACCATCAGTAGAATCATCATCACCACCATCAGTAGAATCATCATCACCACCATCAGTAGAATCATCATCACCACCATCAGTAGAATCATCATCATCACCACCATCAGTAGAATCATCAACATCACCACCAGCAGTAGAATCATCATCACCACAAGCAGCAGTAGAATCCTCACCACCAGCAGTAGATTCATCAACATCACCACCAGCAGTAGAATCATCATTACCACCAGCAGTGTAATCATCAACCTCGCCACCAGCAGTAGAATCATCACCACCATCAGTAGAATCATCACCACCAGCAGTAGAATCATCACCACCATCAGTAGAATCATCAACATCACCACCAGCAGTAGAATCATCATCACCACAAGCAGCAGTAGAATCCTCACCACCAGCAGTAGATTCATCAACATCACCACCAGCAGTAGAATCATCATTACCACCAGCAGTGTAATCATCAACCTCGCCACCAGCAGTAGAATCATCACCACCATCAGTAGAATCATCACCACCAGCAGTAGAATCATCAACATCACCACCAGCAGTAGAATCATCACAATCACCACCAGCAGTAGAATCATCATTACCACCAGCAGTGTAATCATCACCACCATCAGTAGAATCATCATCACCACCATCAGTAGAATCATCAACATCACCACCAGCAGTAGAATCACCACCAGCAGTAGAATCACCACCAGCAGTAGAATCACCACCAGCAGTAGAATCATCATCACCACCAGCAGTAGAATCATCATCACCACCAGCAGTAGAATCATCAACCTCGCCACCAGCAGTAGAATCATCACCACCAGCAGTAGAATCATCACCACCATCAGTAGAATCATCATCACCACCAGCAGTAGAATCACCACCAGCAGTAGAATCACCACCAGCAGTAGAATCACCACCAGCAGTAGAATCATCACCATCATCACCACCAGCAGTGGAATCATCATCATCACCACCAACAGTAGAATCATCACCATCAACAGTAGAATCCTCACCATCACCACCAACAGTAGAATCCTCACCATCACCACCAGCAGTAGCATCATCACCACCAACAGTAGAATCCTCACCATCACCACCAGCAGTAGCATCATCACCACCAGCAGTAGAATCATCAACATCACCACCAGCAGTAGAATCATCATCACCACAAGCAGTATAATCACCACCAGCAGTAGATTCATCAACATCACCACCAGCAGTAGAATCATCATTACCACCAGCAGTATAATCACCACCAGCAGTAGAATCATCACCACCATCAGTAGAATCATCAACATCACCACCAGCAGTAGAATCATCATCACCACAAGCAGTATAATCACCACCAGCAGTAGAATCATCAACCTCGCCACCAGCAGTAGAATCATCACCACCAGCAGTAGAATCATCAACCTCGCCACCAGCAGTAGAATCATCACCACCATCAGTAGAATCATCAACATCACCACCAGCAGTAGAATCATCATCACCACCAACAGTAGATTCATCAACATCACCACCAGCAGTAGAATCATCACCATCACCACCAGCAGTGGAACAATCACCACCAACAGAATCATCACCATCGACACCAGCAGAAGACTCATCATCATCACCACCAGCAGTAGAATCTTCACCATCACCACCAGCAGTAGAATCTTCACCATCACCACCAGCAGTAGAATCATCATCACCACAAGCAGTAGAATCATCACCATCACCACCAGCAGTAGAATCATCATCACCACAAGCAGTAAAATCACCACCAGCAGTAGAATCATCAACCTCACCACCAGCAGTAGAATCATCAACCTCGCCACCAGCAGTAGAATCATCAACCTCGCCACCAGCAGTAGAATCATCACCACCATCAGTAGAATCACCACCATCAGTAGAATCATCAACATCACCACCAGCAGTAGAATCATCACCATCACCACCAGCAGTAGAATCATCATCACCATCACCACCAGCAGTAGAATCATCACCATCGCCACCAGCAGTAGACTCATCACCATCACCACCAGCAGTAGAATCATCACCATCACCACCAGCAGTGGAACAATCACCACCAACAGAATCATCACCATCGACACCAGCAGAAGAATCATCACCACCCCCACCGGCAGTAGAATCATCATCACCACCAGCAGTAGAATCACCATCACCACAAGCAGTAGAATCATCACCATCACCACCAGCAGTAGAATCTTCATCACCACAAGCAGTAAAATCACCACCAGCAGTAGAATCATCAACCTCACCACCAGCAGTAGAATCATCAACCTCGCCACCAGCAGTAGAATCATCACCACCAGCAGTAGAATCATCATCACCACCAGCAGTAGAATCATCACCATCACCACCAGCAGTAGAATCATCAACATCACCACCAGCAGTAGAATCATCACCACCAGCAGTAGAATCATCACCACCATCAGTAGAAACATCACCACCAGTAGTAGAATCATCATCACCACAAGCAGTAGAATCACCACCAGCAGTAGAATCATCACCACCAGCAGTAGATTCATCAACATCACCACCTGCAGTAGAATCATCACCATCACCACCAGCAGTGTAATCATCACCATCACCACCAACAGTAGAATCATCACCATCAACAGTGAAATCATCACCATCACCAACAACAGTAGAATCACCATCAACAGTAGAATCCTCACCATCACCACCAACAGAATCATCACCACCAACAGTAGAATCATCACCATCACCACCAACAGTAGAATCAGCACCATCAACAGTAGAATCATCACCACCAGCAGTAGAATCATCACCACCAGCAGTAGAATCATCACCACCAGCAGTAGAATCATCACCACCAGCAGTAGAATCATCACCACCAGCAGTAGAATCATCAACAGCAGTGGAATCATCACCATCACCAGCAGTAGATTCATCAACATCACCACCAACAGAATCATCACCATCGACACCAGCAGAAGAATCATCACCACCCCCACCGGCAGTAGAATCATCACCACCAGTAGAAGAATCATCACCATACCCACCAACAGAATCATCACCATCACCACCAGCAGTATAATCACCACCAGCAGTAGAATCATCAACCTCGCCACCAGCAGTAGAATCATCACCACCATCAGTAGAATCATCACCACCAGCAGTAGAATCATCACCACCAGCAGTAGAATCATCAACAGCAGTGGAATCATCACCATCACCAGCAGTAGATTCATCAACATCACCACCAACAGAATCATCACCATCGACACCAGCAGAAGAATCATCACCACCCCCACCGGCAGTAGAATCATCACCACCAGCAGAAGAATCATCACCATGCCCACCAGCAGTAGAACCATCACCACCAACAGAATCATCACCATCACCACCAGCAGTAGAATCATCAACCTCGCCACCAGCAGTAGAATCATCACCACCAGCAGTAGAATCATCACCTCCATCAGTAGAATCATCACCACCAGCAGTAGAATCATCATCACCACAAGCAGTAGAATCACCACCAGCAGTAGAATCCTCACCACCAGCAGTAGATTCATCAACATCATCACCAGCAGTAGAATCATCATTACCACCAGCAGTGTAATCATCACCATCACCACCAGCAGTAGAATCATCACCATCACCACCACCAGTAGAATCATCATCACCACCACCAACAGTAGAATCCTCACCATCACCACCAACAGTAGAATCATCACCACCAAAAGTAGAATCATCACCATCACCACCAACAGTAGAATCATCACCATCACCACCAGCAGTAGAATCATCATCACCACAAGCAGTAAAATCACCACCAGCAGTAGAATCATCAACCTCACCACCAGCAGTAGAGTCATCAACCTCACCACCAGCAGTAGAATCATCAACCTTGCCACCAGCAGTAGAATCATCACCACCAGCAGTAGAATCATCAACCTCGCCACCAGCAGTAGAATCATCACCACCAGCAGTAGAATCATCATCATCACCACCAGCAGTAGAATCATCACCACCAGCAGTGTAATCATCACCATCACCACCAGCAGTGTAATCATCACCATCACCACCAACAGTAGAATCATCACCATCAACAGTAAAATCATCACCATCACCAACAACAGTAGAATCACCATCAACAGTAGAATCCTCACCATCACCACCAGCAGTGGAATCATCATCATCACCACCAACAGTAGAATCATCACCATCAACAGTAAAATCATCACCATCACCAACAACAGTAGAATCACCATCAACAGTAGAATCCTCACCATCACCACCAACAGAATCATCACCACCAACAGTAGAATCATCACCATCACCACCAACAGTAGAATCAGCACCATCAACAGTAGAATCCTCACCATCACCACCAGCAGTAGAATCATCACCACCAGCAGTAGAATCATCACCACCAGCAGTAGAATCATCAACAGCAGTGGAATCATCACCATCACCAGCAGTAGATTCATCAACATCACCACCAACAGAATCATCACCATCGACACCAGCAGAAGAATCATCACCACCCCCACCGGCAGTAGAATCATCACCACCAGCAGAAGAATCATCACCATGCCCACCAGCAGTAGAACCATCACCACCAACAGAATCATCACCATCACCACCAGCAGTAGAATCATCAACCTCGCCACCAGCAGTAGAATCATCACCACCAGCAGTAGAATCATCACCTCCATCAGTAGATTCATCAACATCATCACCAGCAGTAGAATCATCATTACCACCAGCAGTGTAATCATCATCACCACCACCAACAGTAGAATCCTCACCATCACCACCAACAGTAGAATCATCACCATCACCACCAGTAGAATCATCACCATCACCACCAACAGTAGAATCATCACCACCAACAGTAGAATCATCACCATCACCACCAGCAGTGGAAATATCATCATCACCACCAGCAGTAAAATCATCACCATCATCACCAACAGTAAAATCATCATCACCACCAACAGTAGAATCATCACCACCAGCAGTAGAATCATCAACAGCAGTGGAATCATCCCCATCACCATCAGCAGTAGAATCATCAACATCACCATCAGCAGTAGAATCATCAACATCACAATCAGCAGTAGAATCATCAACATCACCATCAGCAGTAGAATCATCAACATCACCATCAGCAGTAGAATCATCAACATCACCATCAGCAGTAGAATCATCAACATCACCATCAGCAGTAGAATCATCAACATCACCATCAGCAGTAGAATCATCAACATCACCACCAGCAGTAGAACAATCACCACCAACAGAATCATCACCATCAACACCAGCAGAAGAATCATCACCACCCCCACCGGCAGTAGAATCATCACCACAAGCAGTAGAATCACCACCAACAGAATCATCACCATCACCACCAGCAGTAGAATCATCAACATCGCCACCAGCAGTAGAATCATCAACATCGCCACCAGCAGTAGAATCATCGCCACCAGCAGTAGAATCATCACCACCAGCAGTAGATTCATCAACATCACCACCAGCAGTAGATTCATCGACATCACCACCAGCAGTATAATCACCACCACCAGCAGTAGATTCATCGACATCACCACCAGCAGTATAATCACCATCACCACCAGCAGTAGAATCATCAACATCACCACCAGCAATAGAATCATCAACATCACCACCAGCAGTAGAATCATCACCATCACCACCAGCAGTAGAACAATCACCACCAACAGAATCATCACCATCAACACCAGCAGAAGAATCATCACCACCCCCACCGGCAGTAGAATCATCACCACAAGCAGTAGAATCACCACCAACAGAATCATCACCATCACCACCAGCAGTAGAATCATCACCATCACCACCAGCAGTAGAATCATCAACATCGCCACCAGCAGTAGAATCATCAACATCACCACCAGCAGTAGAATCATCACCACCAGCAGTAGAATCATCACCACCAGCAGTAGAATCATCATCACCACCAGCAGTAGAATCATCATCACCATCGCCACCAGCAGTAGAATCATCATCACCATCGCCACCAGCAGTAGAATCATCAACATCGCCACCAGCAGTAGAATCATCAACATCACCACCAGCAGTAGATTCATCGACATCGCCACCAGCAGTAGAATCATCAACATCACCACCAGCAGTAGAATCATCAACATCACCACCAGCAGTAGAATCATCACCACCAACAGAATCATCACCATCACCACCAGCAGTAGAATCATCAACATCGCCACCAGCAGTAGAATCATCAACATCACCACCAGCAGTAGAATCATCACCACCAGCAGTAGAATCATCACCACCAGCAGTAGAATCATCATCGCCACCAGCAGTAGAATCATCATCACCATCGCCACCAGCAGTAGAATCATCACCATCGACACCAGCAGTAGAATCATCACCATCGACACCAGCAGTAGAATCATCAACATCGCCACCAGCAGTAGAATCATCAACATCACCACCAGCAGTAGAACAATCACCACCAACAGAATCATCACCATCAACACCAGCAGAAGAATCATCACCACCCCCACCGGCAGTAGAATCATCACCACAAGCAGCAGAATCACCACCAGCAGTGGAATCATCACCATGCCCGCCAGCATTAGAACTATCACCACCAACAGTAGAATAATCATCACCACCAGCAGTGGAATCAAAAGCATCAACAGTAGAAACATCACCACCAGCAGTGGAATCATCATTACCAGCAGTAGAATCATCACCAGCAGTGGAATCATCACCATCACCACCAGCAGAAGAATCAAAAACATCAACAGTAGAAACATCACCACCAGCAGTGGAATCATCATTACCAGCAGTGGAATCATTATCATCATCACTACCAGCAGTAGAATCATCAACATAACCACCAGCGGTAGAGCCATCACCACCGGCAGTAGAATCCTCACCATCACCACCAGCAGTGGAATCATCAACATCCAAAACAGCAGTAGAACCATCACCACCAACAGTAGAGTCATCACCACCAGCAGTAGATCTTCATCATCCTCACCACCAGCAGTAGAACTATCACCACCGACAGTAGAATCATCACCAGTAGTAGATCTTCATCATCCTCACCACCAGCAGTAGAATCATCCCCGCCAGCAGTAGAATCATCATCATCCTCACCACCAGCAGTAGAATCATCCCCACCAGCAGTAGAATCATCATCATCATCACCACCAGCAGTAGAATCATCATCACCACCAACAGTAGAATCATCACCACCAGCAGTAGAATCTTCACCATCAACAGTAGAATCATCAACATCCCCACAAGCAGTAGAATCATCATCACCACCAGCAGTAGAATCATCGTCATCACCACCAGCAGTAGAATCATCGTCATCACCACCAGCAGTAGAATCATCGTCATCACCACCAGCAGTAGAATCATCGTCATCACCACCAGCAGTGGTATCATCGTCATCACCACCAGCAGTAGAATCATCAACATCACCACCAGCAGTAGAATCCTCACCATCACCACCAGCAGTAGAATCCTCACCATCACCACCAGCAGTAGAATCCTCACCATCACCACCAGCAGTAGAATCACCAACATCACCACCAGCAGTAGAACCATCACCACTAACAGGATCATCACAACCAGCAGTAGAATCATCACCACCAGCAATAGAATCATCATCATCACCACCAGCAGTAGAATCATCACCACCATCAGTAGAATCATCAACATCACCACCAGCAGTGGAATCATCACCATCACCACCAGCAGTAGAATCAAAAACATCAACAGTAGAAACATCACCACCAGCAGTGGAATCATCATTACCTGCAGTGGAATCATTATCATCATCACCACCAGCAGTAGAATCATCACCATCCCCACCAGCAGTAGAACAATCACCACCAACAGAATCATCACCAGAAGAATCATCACCACCAGCAGTGGAATCATCACCATCACCACCAGCAGTAGAATCAAAAACATCAACAGTAGAAACATCACCACCAGCAGTGGAATCATCACCACCAGCTGTAGAATCATCACCATCACCACCAGCTGTAGAATCATCAACATCACCACCGGCAGTAGAATCCTCACCATCACCACCAGCAGTGGAATCATCAACATCCACAACAGCAGTAGAACCATCACCACCAACAGTAGAATCATCACCACCAGCAGTAGATCTTCATCATCCTCACCACCAGCAGTAGAATCATCCCCACCAGCAGTAGAATCATCATCACCAGCAGTAGAATCATCATCATCATCACCACCACCAGCAGTAGAATCATCACCATCACCACCAACAGAATCATCAACATCACCACCGGCAGTGGAATCATCACCACCAGCAGTGGAATCATCACCACCAGCAGTGGAATCATCACCACCAGCAGTAGAAACATCACCATCACCACCAGCAGTAGAAACATCACCATCACCACCAACAGAATCACCACCATCAATATAATCACCTTCAACAGATTCATCACGATCACTACCAACAGAATCCTCACCACCAGCAGTAGAATCATCATTACCACCAGCAGTGTAATCATCACCATCACCACCAGTAGAATCATCACCATCACCACCAGTAGAATCATCACCATCACCACCAGTAGAATCATCACCATCACCACCAGTAGAATCATCACCATCACCACCAGTAGAATCATCACCATCACCACCAGCAGAATCATCAACATCACCACCAGCAGTGGAATCATCATCACCACCACCAACAGTAGAATAATCACCACCAACAGTAGAATCATCACCACCAGCAGTGGAAATATCATCATCACCACCAGCAGTAAAATCATCACCATCATCACCAACAGTAAAATCATCACCATCAACAGTAGAATCCTCACCATCACCACCAACAGTAGAATCATCACCACCAACAGTAGAATCATCAACAGCAGTGGAATCATCCCCATCACCAGCAGCAGTGATCACCATCACCACCAGCAGTAGAATCATCACCACCAGCAGTAGAATCATCATCAACAGCAGTGGAAACATCACCATCACCACCAACAGAATCACCACCATCAATATAATCACCTTCAACAGATTCATCACGATCACTACCAACAGAATCCTCACCACCAGCAGTAGAATCATCATCATCATCATCATCACTAGCAGTGGAATCATCATCATCATCACCAGCAGTGGAATCATCATCATCATCAGTAGAATCATCATCATCATCATCAGTAGAATCATCATCATCATCACCAGCAGTAGAATCATCATCACCACCACCAGCAGTAGAATCATCACCATCATCACCAGCAGTAGAATCATCATCATCACCACCACCAGCAGTAGAATCATCACCATCATCCCCACCAGCAGTGGAATCATCATCACCACCAGCAGTAGAATCATCACCATCACCACCAACAGAATCATCAACATCACCACTAGCAGTGGAATTATCAACATCACCACTAGCAGTGGAATTATCAACATCACCACTAGCAGTGGAATTATCAACATCACCACTAGCAGTGGAATTATCAACATCACCACTAGCAGTGGAATTATCAACATCACCACTAGCAGTGGAATTATCAACATCACCACTGGCAGTGGAATTATCAACATCACCACTGGCAGTGGAATTATCAACATCACCACCGGCAGTGGAATTATCAACATCATCACCACCAGCAGTGGAATCATCACCACCAGCAGTAGAAACATCACCATCACCACCAACAGAATCACCACCATCAATAGAATCACCTTCAACAGATTCATCACGATCACTACCAACAGAATCCTCACCACCAGCAGTAGAATCATCATCATCATCACTAGCAGTGGAATCATCATCACCATCATCACCAGCAGTGGAATCATCACCATCACCACCAGCAGTAGAATCATCAACATCACCACCAGCAGTAGAATCATCACCACCAGCAGTAGATTCATCAACATCACCACCAGCAGTAGATTCATCAACATCACCACCAGCAGTAGATTCATCAACATCACCACCAGCAGTAGATTCATCAACATCACCACCAGCAGTAGATTCATCAACATCACCACCAGCAGTAGATTCATCAACATCACCACCAGCAGTAGATTCATCAACATCACCACCAGCAGTAGATTCATCATCATCACCACCAGCAGTAGAATCATCATCATCATCACCACCAGCAGTGGAATCACCATCACCACCAGCAGTAGAATCAACATCATCATCACCACCAGCAGTAGAATCATCAACATCATCACCAGCAGTAGAATCATCATCATCCCCAGCAGTGGAATCATCATCACCACCAGCAGTAGAATCATCACCATCATCCCCAGCAGTAGAATCATCACCATCATCCCCAGCAGTGGAATCATCATCACCACCAGCAGTAGAATCATCACCATCACCACCAGCAGTAGAATCATCACCATCATCCCCAGCAGTAGAATCATCACCATCATCCCCAGCAGTGGAATCATCATCATCACCACCAGCAGTAGAATCATCACCATCATCCCCAGCAGTAGAATCATCACCATCATCCCCAGCAGTGGAATCATCATCACCACCAGCAGTAGAATCATCACCATCATCCCCAGCAGTAGAATCATAAACATCATCACCAGCAGTAGAATCATCACCATCATCCCCAGCAGTGGAATCATCATCACCACCAGCAGTAGAATCATCATCATCACCAGCAGTAGAATCATCACCATCATCCCCAGCAGTGGAATCATCATCACCATCAACAGTAGAATCCTCACCATCACCACCAACAGTAGAATCATCACCACCAACAGTAGAATCATCAACAGCAGTGGAATCATCCCCATCACCAGCAGCAGTGATCACCATCACCACCAGCAGTAGAATCATCACCACCAGCAGTAGAATCATCATCAACAGCAGTGGAATCATCCCCATCACCATCAGCAGTAGAATCATCACCACCAACAGTAGAATCATCAACAGCAGTGGAATCATCCCCATCACCAGCAGCAGTGATCACCATCCCCACCAGCAGTAGAATCAATCACCACAAGCAGTAGAATCACCACCAACAGAATCATCACCATCACCACCAGCAGTAGAATCATCAACATCGCCACCAGCAGTAGAATCATCAACATCGCCACCAGCAGTAGAATCATCAACATCACCATCAGCAGTGGAATCATCACCACCAGCAGTAGATTCATCAACATCACCACCAGCAGTAGAATCATCACCACCAGCAGTAGATTCATCAACATCACCACCAGCAGTAGATTCATCAACATCACCACCAGCAGTAGATTCATCAACATCACCACCAGCAGTAGATTCATCGACATCGCCACCAGCAGTAGATTCATCGACATCGCCACCAGCAGTAGAATCATCAACATCACCACCAGCAGTAGAATCATCAACATCACCACCAGCAGTAGAATCATCAACATCACCACCAGCAGTAGAATCATCACCACCAACAGAATCATCACCATCACCACCAGCAGTAGAATCATCACCATCACCACCAGCAGTAGAATCATCAACATCGCCACCAGCAGTAGAATCATCAACATCACCACCAGCAGTAGAATCATCACCACCAGCAGTAGAATCATCACCATCACCACCAGCAGTAGAATCATCATCACCATCGCCACCAGCAGTAGAATCATCACCATCGCCACCAGCAGTAGAATCATCAACATCGCCACCAGCAGTAGAATCATCAACATCACCACCAGCAGTAGATTCATCGACATCACCACCAGCAGTAGATTCATCGACATCACCACCAGCAGTAGATTCATCGACATCGCCACCAGCAGTAGAATCATCAACATCACCACCAGCAGTAGATTCATCGACATCGCCACCAGCAGTAGAATCATCAACATCACCACCAGCAGTAGAATCATCAACATCACCACCAGCAGTAGAATCATCACCACCAACAGAATCATCACCATCACCACCAGCAGTAGAATCATCACCATCACCACCAGCAGTAGAATCATCAACATCGCCACCAGCAGTAGAATCATCAACATCGCCACCAGCAGTAGAATCATCAACATCACCACCAGCAGTAGAATCATCACCACCAGCAGTAGAATCATCACCACCAGCAGTAGAATCATCACCACCAGCAGTAGAATCATCACCACCAGCAGTAGAATCATCATCACCATCGCCACCAGCAGTAGAATCATCATCACCATCGCCACCAGCAGTAGAATCATCATCACCATCGCCACCAGCAGTAGAATCATCATCACCATCGCCACCAGCAGTAGAATCATCAACATCGCCACCAGCAGTAGAATCATCAACATCGCCACCAGCAGTAGAATCATCAACATCACCACCAGCAGTAGAACAATCACCACCAACAGAATCATCACCATCAACACCAGCAGAAGAATCATCACCACCCCCACCGGAAGTAGAATCATCACCACAAGCAGCAGAATCACCACCAGCAGTAGAATCATCAACATCACCACCAGCAGTAGAACAATCACCACCAACAGAATCATCACCATCAACACCAGCAGAAGAATCAAAAACATCAACAGTAGAAACATCACCACCAGCAGTGGAATCATCATTACCAGCAGTAGAATCATCACCAGCAGTGGAATCATCACCATCACCACCAGCAGTAGAATCAAAAACATCAACAGTAGAAACATCACCACCAGCAGTGGAATCATCATTACCAGCAGTGGAATCATTATCATCATCACTACCAGCAGTAGAATCATCAACATAACCACCAGCGGTAGAGCCATAACCACCAGCGGTAGAGCCATAACCACCAGCGGTAGAGCCATAACCACCAGCGGTAGAGCCATAACCACCAGCGGTAGAGCCATAACCACCAGCGGTAGAGCCATAACCACCAGCGGTAGAGCCATAACCACCAGCGGTAGAGCCATCACCACCAGCGGTAGAGCCATCACCACCAGCAGTAGAATCCTCACCATCACCACTAGCAGTAGAATCATCAACATCACCACCGGCAGTAGAATCCTCACCATCACCACCAGCAGTGGAATCATCAACATCCAAAACAGCAGTAGAACCATCACCACCAACAGTAGAGTCATCACCACCAGCAGTAGATCTTCATCATCCTCACCACCAGCAGTAGAACTATCACCACCGACAGTAGAATCATCACCAGTAGTAGATCTTCATCATCCTCACCACCAGCAGTAGAATCATCCCCGCCAGCAGTAGAATCATCATCATCCTCACCACCAGCAGTAGAATCATCCCCACCAGCAGTAGAATCATCATCATCATCACCACCAGCAGTAGAATCATCACCACCAACAGTAGAATCATCACCACCAGCAGTAGAATCTTCACCATCAACAGTAGAATCATCAACATCCCCACAAGCAGTAGAATCATCATCACCACCAGCAGTAGAATCATCATCATCACCACCAGCAGTAGAATCATCGTCATCACCACCAGCAGTAGAATCATCGTCATCACCACCAGCAGTGGTATCATCGTCATCACCACCAGCAGTAGAATCATCAACATCACCACCAGCAGTAGAATCCTCACCATCACCACCAGCAGTAGAATCCTCACCATCACCACCAGCAGTAGAATCCTCACCATCACCACCAGCAGTAGAATCACCAACATCACCACCAGCAGTAGAACCATCACCACTAACAGGATCATCACAACCAGCAGTAGAATCATCACCACCAGCAATAGAATCATCATCATCACCACCAGCAGTAGAATCATCACCATCAGCAGTAGAGTCATCACCACCATCAGTAGAATCATCAACATCACCACCAGCAGTGGAATCATCACCATCACCACCAGCAGTAGAATCAAAAACATCAACAGTAGAAACATCACCACCAGCAGTGGAATCATCATTACCTGCAGTGGAATCATTATCATCATCACCACCAGCAGTAGAATCATCACCATCCCCACTAGCAGTAGAACAATCACCACCAACAGAATCATCACCATCAACACCAGCAGAAGAATCATCACCACCCCCACCGGCAGTAGAATCACCACCAGCAGTGGATTCATCACCACCAGCAGTAGAATCATCACCATCACCACCAGCAGTGGAATCATCACCATCACCACCAGCAGTAGAATCAAAAACATCAACAGTAGAAACATCACCACCAGCAGTGGAATCATCACCACCAGCTGTAGAATCATCACCATCACCACCAGCTGTAGAATCATCAACATCACCACCGGCAGTAGAATCCTCACCATCACCACCAGCAGTGGAATCATCAACATCCACAACAGCAGTAGAACCATCACCACCAACAGTAGAATCATCACCACCAGCAGTAGATCTTCATCATCCTCACCACCAGCAGTAGAATCATCATCATAATCATCACCACCAGCAGTAGAATCATCATCACCAGCAGTAGAATCATCATCATCATCACCACCACCAGCAGTAGAATCATCACCATCACCACCAACAGAATCATCAACATCACCACCGGCAGTGGAATCATCACCACCAGCAGTGGAATCATCACCACCAGCAGTGGAATCATCACCACCAGCAGTAGAAACATCACCATCACCACCAACAGAATCACCACCATCAATATAATCACCTTCAACAGATTCATCACGATCACTACCAACAGAATCCTCACCACCAGCAGTAGAATCATCATCATCATCATCATCATCATCACTAGCAGTGGAATCATCATCATCATCACCAGCAGTGGAATCATCATCATCATCAGTAGAATCATCATCATCATCACCAGCAGTAGAATCATCATCACCACCACCAGCAGTAGAATCATCATCATCACCACCACCAGCAGTAGAATCATCACCATCATCCCCACCAGCAGTGGAATCATCATCACCACCAGCAGTAGAATCATCACCATCACCACCAACAGAATCATCAACATCATCACCAGCTGTAGAATTATCAACATCACCAACAGCAGCAGTAGAATCATCACCATCACCACCAACAGAATCATCAACATCATCACCACTAGCAGTGGAATTATCAACATCACCACTAGCAGTGGAATTATCAACATCACCACTAGCAGTGGAATTATCAACATCACCACTAGCAGTGGAATTATCAACATCACCACTAGCAGTGGAATTATCAACATCACCACTGGCAGTGGAATTATCAACATCACCACTGGCAGTGGAATTATCAACATCACCACCGGCAGTGGAATTATCAACATCATCACCACCAGCAGTGGAATCATCACCACCAGCAGTAGAAACATCACCATCACCACCAGCAGTAGAAACATCACCATCACCACCAACAGAATCACCACCATCAATAGAATCACCTTCAACAGATTCATCACGATCACTACCAACAGAATCCTCACCACCAGCAGTAGAATCATCATCATCATCATCATCATCATCATCACTAGCAGTGGAATAATCATCACCATCATCACCAGCAGTGGAATCATCACCATCACCACCAGCAGTAGAATCATCAACATCACCACCAGCAGTAGAATCATCACCACCAGCAGTAGATTCATCAACATCACCACCAGCAGTAGATTCATCAACATCACCACCAGCAGTAGATTCATCAACATCACCACCAGCAGTAGAATCAACATCATCATCACCACCAGCAGTAGAATCATCACCACCAGCAGTAGAATCATCAACATCATCACCAGCAGTAGAATCATCATCATCATTCCCAGCAGTGGAATCATCATCACCACCAGCAGTAGAATCATCACCATCATCCCCAGCAGTAGAATCACCATCATCCCCAGCAGTGGAATCATCACCACCAGCAGTAGAATCATCACCATCACCACCAGCAGTAGAATCATCACCATCATCCCCAGCAGTGGAATCATCATCATCACCACCAGCAGTAGAATCATCACCATCACCACCAGCAGTAGAATCATCACCATCATCCCCAGCAGTGGAATCATCATCATCACCACCAGCAGTAGAATCATAAACATCATCACCAGCAGTAGAATCATCACCATCATCCCCAGCAGTGGAATCACCATCACCACCAGCAGTAGAATCATCACCATCACCACCAACAAAATCATCAACATCATCACCAGCTGTATAATCATCAACATCATCCCCACCAGCAGTGGAAACAACATCATCATCACCACCAGCAGTAGAATCATCACCACCAGCAGTAGAATCATCATCATCACCACCAGCAGTAGAATCATCATCATCACCACCAGCAGTAGAATCATCATCATCACCACCAGCAGTGGAATCATCACCATCATCCCCACCAGCAGTGGAAACAACATCACCACCAGCAGTAGAATCATCACCATCATCCCCACCAGCAGTATAATCATCAACATCATCATCACCACCAGCAGTATAATCATCAACATCATCACCACCACCAGCAGTAGAATCATCAACATCGCCACCAGCAGTAGAATCATCACCACCAGCAGTAGAATCATCAACATCACCACCAGCAGTAGAATCATCACCATCATCACTAGCAGTGGAATTATCAACATCACCAACAGCAGTGGAATCATCACCACCAGCAGTAGAATCATCACCACCGGCAGTGGAATCATCACCATCACCACCAGCAGTAGAATCATCACCACCAGCAGTGGAATCATCACCACCAGCAGTGGAATCATCACCATCACCACCAGCAGTGGAATCATCATCATCGTCACCACCAGCAGTAGAATCATCACCACCAGCAGTAGAAACACCACCATCACCACCAGCAGTAGAAACATCAACCATCACCACCAATACAATCACCTTCAACAGATTCATCACGATCACTACCAACAGAATCCTCACCACCAGCAGTAGAATCATCACCACCAGCAGTAGAATCATCACCACCAGCAGTAGAATCATCATCATCATCATCACCAGCAGTAGAATCATCATCATCATCATCATCATCATCATCATCATCATCATCATCATCATCATCATCATCATCATCATCATCATCATCACCACCAACAGAATCATCAACATCACCACCGGCAGTGGAATCATCACCACCAGCAGTGGAATCATCACCACCAGCAGTGGAATCATCACCACCAGCAGTGGAATCATCACCACCAGCAGTAGAAACATCACCATCACCACCAACAGAATCACCACCATCAATATAATCACCTTCAACAGATTCATCACGATCACTACCAACAGAATCCTCACCACCAGCAGTAGAATCATCATCATCATCATCATCACTAGCAGTGGAATCATCATCATCACCAGCAGTGGAATCATCATCATCATCACCAGCAGTAGAATCATCATCATCACCACCACCAGCAGTAGAATCATCACCATCATCCCCACCAGCAGTGGAATCATCATCACCACCAGCAGTAGAATCATCACCATCACCACCAACAGAATCATCAACATCATCACCAGCTGTAGAATTATCAACATCACCAACAGCAGCAGTAGAATCATCACCATCACCACCAACAGAATCATCATCAACATCATCACCACTAGCAGTGGAATTATCAACATCACCACTAGCAGTGGAATTATCAACATCACCACTAGCAGTGGAATTATCAACATCACCACTGGCAGTGGAATTATCAACATCACCACTAGCAGTGGAATTATCAACATCACCACTAGCAGTGGAATTATCAACATCACCACTAGCAGTGGAATTATCAACATCACCACTAGCAGTGGAATTATCAACATCACCACTAGCAGTGGAATTATCAACATCACCACTAGCAGTGGAATTATCAACATCACCACTAGCAGTGGAATTATCAACATCACCACTAGCAGTGGAATTATCAACATCACCACTAGCAGTGGAATTATCAACATCACCACTAGCAGTGGAATTATCAACATCACCACTAGCAGTGGAATTATCAACATCACCACTAGCAGTGGAATTATCAACATCACCACTAGCAGTGGAATTATCAACATCACCACTGGCAGTGGAATTATCAACATCACCACTGGCAGTGGAATTATCAACATCACCACCGGCAGTGGAATTATCATCAACATCACCACCGGCAGTGGAATCATCAAAATCACCACTAGCAGTGGAATTATCAACATCACCACTGGCAGTGGAATTATCATCATCATCACCAGCAGTGGAATCATCACCACCAGCAGTGGAATCATCACCACCAGCAGTAGAAACATCACCATCACCACCAACAGAATCACCACCATCAATAGAATCACCTTCAACAGATTCATCACGATCACTACCAACAGAATCCTCACCACCAGCAGTAGAATCATCATCATCATCATCATCATCACTAGCAGTGGAATAATCATCACCATCATCACCAGCAGTGGAATCATCACCATCACCACCAGCAGTAGAATCATCAACATCACCACCAGCAGTAGAATCATCACCACCAGCAGTAGATTCATCAACATCACCACCAGCAGTAGATTCATCAACATCACCACCAGCAGTAGATTCATCAACATCACCACCAGCAGTAGAATCAACATCATCATCACCACCAGCAGTAGAATCATCACCACCAGCAGTAGAATCATCAACATCATCACCAGCAGTAGAATCATCATCATCATTCCCAGCAGTGGAATCATCATCACCACCAGCAGTAGAATCATCACCATCATCCCCAGCAGTAGAATCACCATCATCCCCAGCAGTGGAATCACCATCACCACCAGCAGTAGAATCATCACCATCACCACCAGCAGTAGAATCATCACCATCATCCCCAGCAGTGGAATCATCATCATCACCACCAGCAGTAGAATCATAAACATCATCACCAGCAGTAGAATCATCACCATCATCCCCAGCAGTAGAATCATCATCACCACCAGCAGTAGAATCATCAACATCATCACCAGCAGTAGAATAATCACCATCATCCCCAGCAGTGGAATCACCATCACCACCAGCAGTAGAATCATCACCATCACCACCAACAAAATCATCAACATCATCACCAGCTGTATAATCATCAACATCATCCCCACCAGCAGTGGAAACAACATCATCATCACCACCAGCAGTAGAATCATCATCACCACCAGCAGTAGAATCATCATCATCACCACCAGCAGTAGAATCATCATCATCACCACCAGCAGTAGAATCATCATCATCACCACCAGCAGTAGAATCATCACCATCATCCCCACCAGCAGTGGAAACAACATCACCACCAGCAGTAGAATCATCACCATCATCCCCACCAGCAGTATAATCATCAACATCATCATCACCACCAGCAGTATAATCATCAACATCATCACCACCACCAGCAGTAGAATCATCAACATCGCCACCAGCAGTAGAATCATCACCACCAGCAGTAGAATCATCAACATCACCACCAGCAGTAGAATCATCACCATCATCACTAGCAGTGGAATTATCAACATCACCAACAGCAGTGGAATCATCACCACCAGCAGTAGAATCATCACCACCGGCAGTGGAATCATCACCATCACCACCAGCAGTAGAATCATCACCACCAGCAGTGGAATCATCACCACCAGCAGTGGAATCATCACCATCACCACCAGCAGTGGAATCATCATCATCGTCACCACCAGCAGTAGAATCATCACCACCAGCAGTAGAAACACCACCATCACCACCAGCAGTAGAAACATCAACCATCACCACCAATAGAATCACCTTCAACAGATTCATCACGATCACTACCAACAGAATCCTCACCACCAGCAGTAGAATCATCACCACCAGCAGTAGAATCATCACCACCAGCAGTAGAATCATCATCATCATCATCACCAGCAGTAGAATCATCATCATCATCATCATCATCATCATCATCACCACCAACAGAATCATCAACATCACCACCGGCAGTGGAATCATCACCACCAGCAGTGGAATCATCACCACCAGCAGTGGAATCATCACCACCAGCAGTAGAAACATCACCATCACCACCAGCAGTAGAAACATCACCATCACCACCAACAGAATCACCACCATCAATATAATCACCTTCAACAGATTCATCACGATCACTACCAACAGAATCCTCACCACCAGCAGTAGAATCATCATCATCATCATCACTAGCAGTGGAATCATCATCATCACCAGCAGTGGAATCATCATCATCATCACCAGCAGTAGAATCATCATCATCACCACCACCAGCAGTAGAATCATCACCATCATCCCCACCAGCAGTGGAATCATCATCACCACCAGCAGTAGAATCATCACCATCACCACCAACAGAATCATCAACATCATCACCAGCTGTAGAATTATCAACATCACCAACAGCAGCAGTAGAATCATCACCATCACCACCAACAGAATCATCATCAACATCATCACCACTAGCAGTGGAATTATCAACATCACCACTAGCAGTGGAATTATCAACATCACCACTAGCAGTGGAATTATCAACATCACCACTAGCAGTGGAATTATCAACATCACCACTAGCAGTGGAATTATCAACATCACCACTAGCAGTGGAATTATCAACATCACCACTGGCAGTGGAATTATCAACATCACCACTAGCAGTGGAATTATCAACATCACCACTAGCAGTGGAATTATCAACATCACCACTAGCAGTGGAATTATCAACATCACCACTAGCAGTGGAATTATCAACATCACCACTAGCAGTGGAATTATCAACATCACCACTAGCAGTGGAATTATCAACATCACCACTAGCAGTGGAATTATCAACATCACCACTAGCAGTGGAATTTTCAACATCACCACTAGCAGTGGAATTATCAACATCACCACTAGCAGTGGAATTATCAACATCACCACTAGCAGTGGAATTATCAACATCACCACTGGCAGTGGAATTATCAACATCACCACTGGCAGTGGAATTATCAACATCACCACTGGCAGTGGAATTATCAACATCACCACCGGCAGTGGAATTATCAACATCACCACCGGCAGTGGAATTATCAACATCACCACCGGCAGTAGAATCATCAACATCACCACTGGCAGTGGAATCATCAACATCACCACTGGCAGTGGAATTATCAACATCACCACTAGCAGTAGAATCATCAACATCACCACTAGCAGTGGAATTATCAACATCACCACTGGCAGTGGAATTATCAACATCACCACTGGCAGTGGAATTATCAACATCACCACCGGCAGTGGAATTATCAACATCATCACCACCAGCAGTGGAATCATCACCACCAGCAGTAGAAACATCACCATCACCACCAACAGAATCACCACCATCAATAGAATCACCTTCAACAGATTCATCACGATCACTACCAACAGAATCCTCACCACCAGCAGTAGAATCATCATCATCATCACTAGCAGTGGAATCATCATCACCATCATCACCAGCAGTGGAATCATCACCATCACCACCAGCAGTAGAATCATCAACATCACCACCAGCAGTAGAATCATCACCACCAGCAGTAGATTCATCAACATCACCACCAGCAGTAGAATCATCACCACCAGCAGTAGAATCATCACCACCAGCAGTAGAATCATCACCACCAGCAGTAGATTCATCAACATCACCACCAGCAGTAGATTCATCAACATCACCACCAGCAGTAGATTCATCAACATCACCACCAGCAGTAGATTCATCAACATCACCACCAGCAGTAGATTCATCAACATCACCACCAGCAGTAGAATCATCATCATCACCACCAGCAGTAGAATCATCATCATCATCACCACCAGCAGTGGAATCACCATCACCACCAGCAGTAGAATCAACATCATCATCACCACCAGCAGTAGAATCATCAACATCATCACCAGCAGTAGAATCATCACCATCATCCCCAGCAGTGGAATCATCATCACCCCCAGCAGTAGAATCATCATCACCACCAGCAGTAGAATCATCACCATCATCCCCAGCAGTAGAATCATAAACATCATCACCAGCAGTAGAATCATCACCATCATCCCCAGCAGTGGAATCATCATCACCACCAGCAGTAGAATCATCACCATCATCCCCAGCAGTAGAATCATAAACATCATCACCAGCAGTAGAATCATCACCATCATCCCCAGCAGTGGAATCATCATCACCACCAGCAGTAGAATCATCATCATCACCAGCAGTAGAATCATCACTATCACCACCAGCAGTAGAATCATCACCATAACCACCAACAGAATCATCAACATCATCACCAGCTGTATAATCATCAACATCATCCCCACCAGCAGTGGAAACAACATCATCATCATCACCAGCAGTAGAATCATCACCATCATCCCCACCAGCAGTGGAAACAACATCATCATCACCACCAGCAGTATAATCATCAACATCATCACCACCACCAGCAGTAGAATCATCATCATCATCACCACCAGCAACAGTAGAATCATCACCATCACCACCAACAGAATCATCAACATCATCACCAGCTGTAGAATCATCAAAATCACCACTAGCAGTGGAATTATCAACATCACCACTGGCAGTGGAATTATCATCATCATCACCAGCAGTGGAATCATCACCACCAGCAGTGGAATCATCACCACCAGCAGTAGAAACATCACCATCACCACCAACAGAATCACCACCATCAATAGAATCACCTTCAACAGATTCATCACGATCACTACCAACAGAATCCTCACCACCACCAGTAGAATCATCATCATCATCATCATCATCATCATCATCATCATCATCATCATCATCATCATCAGCAGCATCATCATCATCATCATCACTAGCAGTGGAATAATCATCACCATCATCACCAGCAGTGGAATCATCACCATCACCACCAGCAGTAGAATCATCAACATCACCACCAGCAGTAGAATCATCAACATCATCATCATCATCATCATCATCACTAGCAGTGGAATAATCATCACCATCATCACCAGCAGTGGAATCATCAACATCACCACCAGCAGTAGATTCATCAACATCACCACCAGCAGTAGATTCATCAACATCACCACCAGCAGTAGATTCATCAACATCACCACCAGCAGTAGAATCATTACCACCACCAGCAGTAGAATCATTACCACCACCAGCAGTGGAATCATCATCATCACCACCAGCAGTAGAATCATCATCATCACCACCAGCAGTGGAATCACCATCACCACCAGCAGTAGAATCAACATCATCATCACCACCAGCAGTAGAATCATCATCACCACCAGCAGTAGAATCATCATCACCACCAGCAGTAGAATCATCAACATCATCACCAGCAGTGGAATCATCATCATCATCCCCAGCAGTGGAATCATCATCACCACCAGCAGTAGAATCATCACCATCATCCCCAGCAGTAGAATCACCATCACCACCAGCAGTAGAATCATCACCATCACCACCAGCAGTAGAATCATCACCATCATCCCCAGCAGTGGAATCATCATCATCACCACCAGCAGTAGAATCATAAACATCATCACCAGCAGTAGAATCATCACCATCATCCCCAGCAGTAGAATCATCATCACCACCAGCAGTAGAATCATCAACATCATCACCAGCAGTAGAATAATCACCATCATCCCCAGCAGTGGAATCACCATCACCACCAGCAGTAGAATCATCACCATCACCACCAACAGAATCATCAACATCATCACCAGCTGTATAATCATCAACATCATCCCCACCAGCAGTGGAAACAACATCATCATCACCACCAGCAGTAGAATCATCATCACCACCAGCAGTAGAATCATCATCATCACCACCAGCAGTAGAATCATCATCATCACCACCAGCAGTAGAATCATCATCATCACCACCAGCAGTAGAATCATCACCATCATCCCCACCAGCAGTATAATCATCAACATCATCATCACCACCAGCAGTATAATCATCAACATCATCACCACCACCAGCAGTAGAATCATCAACATCGCCACCAGCAGTAGAATCATCACCACCAGCAGTAGAATCATCAACATCACCACCAGCAGTAGAATCATCACCATCATCACTAGCAGTGGAATTATCAACATCACCAACAGCAGTGGAATCATCACCAACAGCAGTGGAATCATCACCACCAGCAGTAGAATCATCACCACCGGCAGTGGAATCATCACCATCACCACCAGCAGTAGAATCATCACCACCAGCAGTGGAATCATCACCATCACCACCAGCAGTGGAATCATCACCATCACCACCAGCAGTGGGATCATCATCGTCACCACCAGCAGTAGAATCATCACCACCAGCAGTAGAAACACCACCATCACCACCAGCAGTAGAAACATCAACCATCACCACCAACAGAATCACCACCATCAATAGAATCACCTTCAACAGATTCATCACGATCACTACCAACAGAATCCTCACCACCAGCAGTAGAATCATCACCACCAGCAGTAGAATCATCATCATCATCACCAGCAGTAGAATCATCATCATCATCATCATCATCATCATCATCACTAGCAGTGGAATCATCACCATCACCACCAGCAGTAGAATCATCATCATCAACAACATAATTGAACAATTACATGGGGCCCATAGGGCTCTGTCCAAATGTAGTGCACTATACAGTATCCTGCCTCTACAAGTATCCTGCCTCTATTGTATTGTGTTTTGGAGAAAATGAGGGTCATGTTAGCAGTAACTGCATAAAGTTACTGTGAAACCAGGGTAAATGCAAGCATTTTTTCTCAGTTCCACGCAATGAGCAGTTACTGCCTTTTTGCTTGGTAGGGCAGCATAGTGTATAGAACTATGTCAGTGTGTATCTTATTTTCCTGAACCAGCAAATCTTACCAGTGTACAAAGAGGACAGACAATTCTTGTAGTTCAGACTTGTGTCTTATTGTATTACTGTGTTGTTGTCTCTTCCTCTCTTCTCCCAACACCTCATCTCTCTCTTCTCTCAACACCTCATCTCTCTCTCTTCTCTCAACACTTCATCTCTCTCTCTTCTCTCTTCTTCCAACACCTCATCTCTCTATTCTCTCTTCTCCCAACACCTCATCTCTCATCTTCCAACACCTCATCTCTCACTTCTCTCAACACCTCATCTCTCTCTTCTCTCAACACCTCATCTCTCTCTTCTCTCAACACCTCATCTCTCTCTTCTCTCAACACCTCATCTCTCTCTTCTCTCAACACCTCATCTCTCTCTTCTCTCAACACCTCATCTCTCTCTCTTCTCCCAACACCTCATCTCTCTCTTCTCTCAACACCTCATCTCTCTCTCTTCTCTCTTCTTCCAACACCTCATCTCTCTCTTCTCTCAACACATCATCTCTCTATTCTCTCAACACCTCATCTCTCTTCCTCTCTTCTCCCAACACCTCATCTCTCTCTTCTCCTCTTGAACCCAGTTATGTTTATGCTATCCATGCAAAACTGTCTGTCACAAATAGTTCACAGTGCCATTGTCTACACCCCATCTCTTACCTGTATCATTTGCATATGACTGTGTTTCATACAGGCCCATGAAAATCATGTATATTTAAAGTGACTATGCATATGTGATACACGGAGAGTAGCAGCAGTGTGAAAAAGAGGGGTTGCACACAATGCAAATAGTCCGGGTAGCCATTTGATTACCTGTTCAGGAGTCTTATTGCTTGGGGGTAAAAACTGTTGAGAAGCCTTTTTGTCCTAGACTTGGCACTCTGGTACCACTGTAGAGAGAACAGTCTATGACTGCATTGCTTGCACCTGCATTGCTTGCTGTTGGGGTTTTTAGGCTGGGTTTCTGTACAGCACTTTGATATATCAGCTGATGTAAGAAGGGCTATATAAATACATTTGATTTAATGACTGGGGTGGATGGGGTCTTTGAACATTTTTAGGGCCTTCCTCTGACACCGCCTGCTGTAGAGGGCTTGGATGGCAGGCAGCTTAGCCCCAGTGATGTACTGGGCCGTACGCACTACCTTCTGTAGTGCCTTGCGGTCAGATGCCAAGAAATTGCCGTACCAGGCAGTGACGCAACCAGATCGGATGCTCTCGATTTTGCAGCTGTAGAACCTTTAGATCTGTACCTAGGGGAAACGTCACCCCGGACCTACACAGAAAAAGGATGAGCTTATTTTGCACAACTAAACTGCGTAACAGATAAAAGGTGTAGTTTGCCGTCCTAATCGAGAACTGTAGAGCCTGGTGACACAACAGATAAGAAGAAAATGTCAGAAAGATTGTTTTTTTTAGAGCAAGAATAGTTTCTCTAAATATTGACAGACAATACCATGGAACTGTTAAATTAGCCTCTGATGCAAATGGCTGTTGAAATGTTTGACGACAGTCCGCTCATTTGACTGTGGCTGCCATGTTTTACATAGGACTAAAAGACACTCTGGGGTGAAGTTTCCCCCAGGTGCAATAAAGATCTTGGATCAGCTTCCTCTCCCTCAATCGTGACCTTAACCATTACTCACGATCAGTGCCTAGGGCAAACCCCAACTTCAACTAATTTTATGGGTTAAGTTTAGGCAATACGTTTAAGGTCAGGGTTAGGTTAAGTTTAGAGTTTGGGTTGGATTAGACTGGAAACCTTTAATCGTAAGCCACAATTTACATCCTGCCTTTTTATTTTTTATTTTACCCCTTTCCTCCCCAATTGGTAGTTACAGTCTTGTCCCATCGTTGGAACTCCTGTACGGACTTGGGAGAGGCGACGGTCAAGAGCCAGGAATGAATAAGAATATGTACATAAAAATATATGAATGAGCAATGGCCGAACGGCATAGGCAAGATGCAGTAGAAGGTATAGAGTACAGTATATACATATGAGATGAGTAATGTAGGGTATGTAAACATTATATAAAGTGGCATTGTTTAAAGTGGCTAGTGATACATTTACTAAATCAAGATGGCATGATGCAGTAGATGGTACAGAGTACAGCATTTACATATGAGATGAGTAATGTAGGGTATGTAAACATTATATAAAGTGCCATTGTTTAAAGTGGCTGGTGATACAGTCATTACATACATTTTTCATTATTAAAGTGGCTAGAGATGATTCAGTATGTTGGCAACAGCCACTAAATGTTAGTGTTGGCTGTTAAACAGTCTGGCCTTGAGATAGAAGCTGTTTTTCAGAAGGGACATGAACAGTCAAAAAAATGCAAAAGACTAAAATGCAAAAGACTAACATGCAAAAGGCTAACGTAGAATGTATGCACACATGACTGTAAGTCGCTTTGGATAAAAGCGTCTGCTAAATGGCATTTATTATTATTATATTATTATTATTATTATTATTATTATAAAAGACTAACATGCAAAAGGCTAACACTACTCCTTTCACTATCTCTGTTGTGAACTGGTGGTACAGAGAATGGTGGCGTGTTCTTTAACACACTAAAACATGTGATAAACACAGAGATGAATAGGTGTACTGGCAACAACTTTATTCTGACAGGGATTATAGACAGTACTCCATTCAGAGAGAGATTCGGATGAACAGAGACTCCACTGAACTACATCAGGTAAGGACATTTCACCAGTACAGAGGAAAGCTAGCAGGTTTTCTTTACAAAAGTGATAACCACATAATTCATAAAATGTATCATATTTTAAGGGTGATGAGGATGAAACAATCATGTCTAAATGTATTCACCTTTGGTCTGTAGGTACAAGAGGTCTGTTATGTCATGGACAAGAAGGTGCTGGTCCTGTTTCTCTCTGGTCAGTGTCTTTATCAAGGTTTTGTTTTTAAATCCAGATTTGAGATTTTAAGTTGACAACATTTATCTGGCAGAATTTTCCATTTACAAGTATATTCACATATTGTGCTGGAATGGATATCTATAGGCTATAGTAGTTGTAAAATATAATCATTTGTTTGGTAAAAACATTTATATGTACAGGTATGCTGGTCAAAAAGTGAGCTGTTTGTTTGTCAGCGTCACACTGCATGGAGAGCACACCATGGCACAAAGCTCAATTGCAAGCCTGTTTATTCTTCTAACATTGCAAGACAGTCAAGTTTGATACCAAAGTCTCAAGATGTGACCTAGAATGTATTTATTAACTGTATTGAATTTGCATCAGGGATTTGGGTCCGATAGAAAAAAACAGCCCACTCCTCTCATAAAGGTCGTTATTGAACCAGTACTTCCAACATGTAGATAATGTTCCTCACATAGACACTACAGTGAAAATATGAATGAGATAATGGACTTCTCCACAGGGCTCTACACTCTCTCCTCATGCCTTGCTCATGAGTATCACTTTGTGAACATGAATAAGACCTGGACTGAAGCACAGAGATTCTGCAGAGAGAAGTACACTGACCTGGCTACCATAGAAAACATGGAGGATATGAAGAGGCTGATCAACACTGTAGACAGTGGTTATAATGGATCAGCCTGGATAGGGCTGCAGAAGGGAGAGTGGCAGTGGTCTCTGGCAGACAGAGATTACAGTCAGGGATATGTCAACTGGGAAGCGACCGAACCCAATAATGCCGGAGGGAAGGAGGACTGTGTATTTATGAGACGCAGTGGTCAATGGAATGATGCCCCGTGTAACTTTCAACATTTCTTCATCTGCAATGGCAGTAAGTAACCCTATTAGGAACACTGGTTCTTTCCATGACAGACTGACCAGGTGAATCCAGGTGAAAGATTTGATCCCTTATTGATGTCAATGGTAAAAATCCACGTCAATCGTTGTAGCTGAAGGGGAGGAGACAGGATAAAGAAGGATGTTTAAAGCCTTGAGACAGTTGAGGCATGGATTGTGTATGTGTGCCATTCACAGGTTGAACGGGAAAGACAAAAAATGTAAGTGCCTTTGAACAGGGTATGGTAGTAGGTGCCAGGTGTCAAGAACTGTGACGCTGCTGGGTTATTATTGCTCAACCGTTTCCCATGTGTATCAAGAATGGTTCACCGCCCAAAGGACATCCAGCCAACTTGACAAAACTGTGGGATGCATTGGAATCGCTGTTGAATGCTTTCGACACCTGAATCAATGTACACTGCTCAAAAAAATAAAAGGGAACACTTAAACAACACAATGTAACTCCAAGTCAATCACACTTCTGTGAAATCAAACTGTCCACTTAGGAAGCAACACTGATTGACAATAAATTTCACAAGCTATTGGGCGAATGGAATAGACAACAGGTGGAAACTATAGGCAATTAACAAGACACCCCCAATAAAGGAGTGGTTCTGCAGGTGGTGACCAGACCACTTCTCAGTTCCTATGCTTCCTGGCTGATGTTTTGGTCACTTTTGAAAGCTGGCGGTGCTTTCACTCTAGTGGTAGCATGAGACGGAGTCTACAACCCACACAAGTGGCTCAGGTAGTGCAGCTCATCCAGGATGGCACGTCAATGCGAGCTGTGGCAAGAAGGTTTGCTGTGTCTGTCAGCGTAGTGTCCAGAGCATGGAGGCGCTACCAGGAGACAGGCCAGTACATCAGGAGATGTGGAGAAGGCCGTAGGAGGGCAACAACCCAGCAGCAGGACCGCTACCTCTGCCTTTGTGCAAGGAGGAGCAGGAGGAGCACTGCCAGAGCCCTGCAAAATGACCTCCAGTAGGCCACAAATGTGCATGTGTCTGCTCAAACGGTCAGAAACAGACTCCATGAGGGTGGTATGAGGGCCCGATATCCAAAGGTGGGGGTTGTGCTTACAGCCCAACACCGTGCAGGACGTTTGGCATTTGCCAGAGAACACCAAGATTGGCAAATTCGCCACTGGCGCCCTGTGCTCTTCACAGATGAAAGCAGGTTCACACTGAGCACATGTGACAGTCTGGAGACGCCGTGGAGAACATTCTGCTGCCTGCAACATCCTCCAGCATGACCAGTTTGGCGGTGGGTCAGTGATGGTGTGGGGTGGCATTTCTTTGGGGGGCCGCACAGCCTTCCATGTGCTCGCCAGAGGTAGCCTGACTGCCATTAGGTACCGAGATGAGATCCTCAGACCCCTTGTGAGACCATATGCTGGTGCGATTGGCCCTGGGTTCCTCCTAATGCAAGACAATGCTAGACCTCATGTGGCTGGAGTGTGTCAGCAGTTCCTGCAAGAGGAAGGCATTGATGCTACGGACTGGCCCGCCCGTTCCCCAGACCTGAATCCAATTGAGCACATCTGGGACATCATGTCTCGCTCCATCCACCAACGCCACGTTGCACCACAGACTGTCCAGGAGTTGGCGGATGCCTAGTCCAGATCTGGGAGGAGATCCTCAGGAGACCATCCGCCACCTCATCAGGAGCATGTCCAGGCGTTGTAGGGAGGTCATACAGGCACGTGGAGACCACACACACTACTGAGCCTCATTTAGACTTGTTTTAAGGACATTACATCAACGTTGGATCAGTAGTGTGGTTTTACACTTTAATTTTGAGTGTGACTCCAAATCCAGACCTCCACGGGTTGATAAATTTGATTTCCATTGATCATTTTTGTGTGATTTTGTTGTAAGCACATTCAACTATATAAAGAAAAAAGTATTTCATAAGAATATTTAATTCATTCAGATCTAGGATGTGTTATTTTAGTGTTCCCTTTATTTTTTTGAGCAGTGTGTAATACATGTATATCAAAATATTCAGCAAATATCTGTTGATCTAGGAAATACAATACTGTAGTAGTTCCATCAGAATAACACCCAATCTGACTTAATGTCATACTTACATTACAGTGAACAATTCTAAGGAGTCTTTCCATTTCATTAATGAGGCTAAAACGTGGCACGAGGCGCAGAGTTACTGCAGGAAGTACTACACAGACCTGGCCAGTGTGAGGAACCAGACTCAGAACCATGAGGTAGTGACAGTGGCTGCTGCCAATGAAGGGTGGATCGGCCTGTTCAGAGACTCCTGGAAGTGGTCGGCCGGAAGTAACTCCTCATTCACATACTGGATAAACGAAAAGCCCAACAATTCCAAAGGAAATCAGGACTGTGCCTCGACAAGGTTGAATAACTTGGGAAGATGGGATGATATGCAGTGTTACATAAACAGTCCCTTCATTTGCTACGGTGGTGAGTTATGCTCCTTTTTTATCACATTCATCCTCAGTACACAAACACTGCTGAGAAGGATCTGTGTCTGTGTCTCTGTCCATGTGTGGTCCTAGGGCTCAGATCCTCTGGGAGATGAGAGGGACATGGAGAGGAAATCAATGGGAGCATACTTAAATTCATCCAGGACACCAGATAAGACAGGAGAATTTCGCCAGATAGGACAGACTGATCCAAGCCCCCCCCCCCCAGCACATAGATTATTGCAGGATAGATACTGGTTACTGAGATAGGACCAACTAGGCAGGATATAACCCCACCTACTTTACCAAAGCACAGCCCCCCACCACCACCAGAGGGATATCAACAGACCACCAACCTACTACCCTGAGACAAGGCCGAGTATAGCCCACAAAGATCTCCCCACCGCACAAGACCGAGGGGGAGAAAAACCAGACAGGACGGTCATGTCAGTGACTCAACCCACTCAAGTCAAGTATAGACTTAAAGGTTTAGACCGAGTCTGCGTCTCTCACATGGATCGGCAGGCCATTCCATAAAAATGTTGCTTTATAAGAGGAAGCCCTGCCTTCTGCTCTTTGCTTTGAAATTCTAGGGACAATGAGGAGGTCTGCATCTTGTATAGGTACATGCGGCTGTCTCTTTGTCTCCGTCTGTCTCTGTTAGCTCCAGTGAAGACACAGCAGGTGGTGAGAGTGAAGCTGACCCCAAAGGACCAGAACATGGACCTGACTGATCCTGCCATTCAGGAGGCCATCTTGCAGCAGGTGAATTTCACCTTCTCTTCCTCGTTGAAAAATTAGAGCCAGTTTAGTACAAGTGATAAAGGCTTACTGCAGTATCTGGCCATAATATATACCATTGACTACAGATGTAGTACCTGTCATCTATAACGACCATTACAAGTACAGTACATTTAAAACATATTATGCTATTGTTCATAATGTTTATTACCGCCTATGACTGATGCTATAATTTCTTATGTAGCTGTTATAAAGGCTTTATGAATGAGGAATACAGTAAAGTGTTAGCCAGTACTGGCTGCATAGTTGGTAGACTAGTCAGACTAGTTTGTGTTCCAGATAAGGAAAGAGCTGAGGGAGAAGGGGATTTCTGATGACGTCAAACTGAGATGGAAGGAGCAGACCGATGGAAAGATCTTCCACAAGGAAGAAAAGAAGAATTAAAGAGGAGAAACTCAACCGATATTAAGCTGGAACTGTAAATACCATTACAGTAGAGACTATGGGGACTTTTCTGACCAACATCCCATTGACAGCCCGACTAATCAAAACTCTGAAAACTAACCCTTACCGTGTCCCTAACGTTAACCAACCCCTAACCCTAACCTTAAGTAACCCCCTAACCCTGACCTTAACCCTAACCAACCCTCTAACCCTGACCTTTACCAAACCCCTAACCCTAACCTTAACCAACTCCCTAACCTTAACTAACCCCCTAACCCTGACCTTAAGTAACCCCCTAACCCTGACCTTAACCCTAACCAACTCTCTAACCCTGACCTTAACCAAACCCCTAACCCTAACCTTAACCAACCCCCTAACCCTAACCTTAACTAACCCCCTAACCCTGACCTTAACCCTAACCAACCCTCTAACCCTGACCTTAACCAAACCCCTAACCCTAACCTTATCCAACTCCCTAACCCTGACCTTAACCCTAACCTTAACCAATCCCTTAACCCTAACCTTAACCTCAGTTTAACCAATGCAGAAATTAAATATAGTCGTTCAAGTACCCTTCGTTTCTCCCAACTTTTATATATTAAAATAAAAACGTATATTCTTTGAATCCTGTTCTTTATACTCAGTAGCCAACAACCGTTACATATTAATACTGTCAAATTGCATCTGGATTGTTTTCACACTTATTGTTCAAACTATAATTCCAAGAAATATCTAAACGTTTCAGCTTTCTTGTTATTGATTCAATCTATTTCTTTTTCTTGTTGTTTCTAACTGTAAACAACTACTGTACCTTAACATGAAAGAGTGAGTTTGAATTTACATTGTCGGTTAAAGGGGAAATAGCTGTATCTCTGTTTTTTTCAGGTAGGTTTAACATAACAGTCCCCACAGGGAGAATATGTAAATGGTTGATTTTAAATCTAATTTGTTGATCAGTTGATTGATTGATTGCTTTATTATGTGATTGATTATGTATTGAATAATTATGGGATTTTAATATGTTTTACAGCATTAAAGATTATTTCATTGATAAGGTTTTACTGTGTATGTTTTTCTTCCTAGGATACACATGTGAAGTCATATAATCTACAGTTTACCTTGTGCATCTGTTGCCCTTGTTACACATTCAATGACTGGCTATATTTAGAAAATGTAACATTTAAGGAGAAATTACCTGATAATACAATTGTTTCTGACATGCAAGAAAACAGAATAAATTCTATTCTATTCAAGACATTTCATTACCTAGATCCTGATGATGTAGGACACTGTTGTGAAATTCATTCCATGGAGAGTTTTCACTCTTCCCTTGTAATTGATTCATCAATTAATGTCACTGATTATTTAGGATCTCCCCTCACCTGGTTGTCTAGGTCACAAATTGAAAGGAAAAAACAAAACCAGCAGACATTCGGCACTCCATGGATTGAGTTTGGCACCCATGATCTGGTAGGCATTCTATTCATTGCGATGATCTAGGACCGGTTAGTCAAGTTTGGGTAAGGAAAAAGAACTATTTCAGGAACCTTCCTGAAGAATAGGCAACACACAGAGAGAGAGAGAGAGAGAGAGAGAGAGACTCTCGATAGAGAGACAGAGAAAGAGAGAGAGATAGAGAGAGGAAGAAAGAGGTGAGGAGATCATGGTTTCTGCTTTTAATACCGAGGTTGACAAACTGTAGAAAATATTTATAACACTGGATTATTTGAAGAGTTAAACTTACTTTAAAACTTGAGTTATACTTACTATTATTTCTATGTTCAAGAAGAGGTCAGATAAAGATTGTCTGAGTGTTTTCTATCGACACATACTAATCATATGCATATACTATATTCCTGGCATGAGAAGCAGGGCGCTGAAATGTTGCGCGATTTTTAACAGAATGTTCGAAAAAGTAGAGGGTCGACTTAAGAGGTTAATGGGGAAATTGGAGGAGAGAGAAATGAGGGAGTTGCTGTGTTGGTGCTTTAAGCATGGAATTCGCCCGACGGAACGTGTCGGGGATTTGATGGCACCTGAGTTAGCACTCCATAATCGTCCTGAGGTGCGTGTTAGTCGGCTGGTGAAGTTGGTGCCAGCCTCACGCACCAGGCCTCCTGTGCACATCTCTAGCCATGCACGTCCTGTGCCAGCACTGCTCTCAAGATCTCCAGTACGCCTTCACGGTCTAGCCCATCCTGTGCCACCTCCACACCCCAGCCCTCCGGTAGCAGCTCCCCGCACCAGGCTTCCTGTGCGTGTCCTCGGTTCAGTTCCACCAGTGCCAGCACCACGCATCAGGCCTACAGTGCGCCTCGCCTCTCCAGCGCTGTCGGAGTCTCCCGCCTGTGTAGCGCTATCAGAGCCTTCCTCCTCTCCTGCGCTACTGGAATCTCCTGCCTGTTCAGCGCAGCTAGAGCCTTCTTCTTCTACAGAACTGCTGGAGTCTGTTCAGCGCAGCCAGAGCTGTCAGCCGGCATGGAGCAGTCAGAGCTGTCAGCCTGCATGGAGCAGCCAGAGCTGCAAGTCTACATGGAGCAGCCAGAGCTGTCAGTCTGCATGGAGCAGCCAGAGCTGTCAGTCTGCAAGGAGCTGTCAGTCTGTAAGGAGCTGTCAGTCTGCAAGGAGCTGCCAGTCTGCAAGGAGCTGCCAGTCTGCAAGGAGCTGCCAGTCTGCAAGGAGCTGTCAGTCTGCAAGGAGCTGCCAGTCTGCAAGGAGCAGCCAGAGCTGTCAGCCTGCATGGAGCAGCCAGAGCTGTCAGTCTGCATGGAGCAGCCAGAGCTGCCAGTCTGCAAGGAGCTGCCAGTCTGCACGGAGCTGCCAGTCTGCACGGAGCTGCCAGTCTGTAAGGAGCTGCCAGTCTGTAAGGAGCTGCCAGTCTGAAAGGAGCTGCCAGTCTGCACGAAGCCGCCAGAGCTGTCAGCCTACATGGTGCAGCCAGAGCCACCAGTCAGCGTGGAGCAGCCAGAGCCGCCAGTCAGCATGGAGCAGCCAGATCTTTCAGTCTGCCAGGATCCGCCAGTCAGCCAGACTCTTCCAGATCTGCCAGTCCGCCAGACTCTTCCAGATCTGCCAGTCAACCAGACTCTTCCAGATCTACCAGAACTGCCAGTCGGCCAGGATCCGCCAGTCAGCCAGGATCTGGTAGATCTATCTACCTGCCTGAGCTTCCTCTCACTCCCGAGCTTTCTCTCACTCCCGAGCTTTCTCTCACTCCCGAGCTTTCTCTCACTCCCGAGCTTTCTCTCACTCCCGAGCTTTCTCTCACTCCCGAGCTTCCCCTCAGTCCCGAGCTGCCTCAGTCCCGAGCTGCTCCTCAGTCAAGTGGGGTTCTGGGTGAGGACTACTAGGCCATGGTCGGCGGCGAGGGTGGACTATCTAGGGACGCGAGGAGAGGGGACAAAGACATTGACTGAGTGGGGTCCACGTCCCGCGCCGGAGCCGCCACCATGGACAGATGCCCACCCGGACCCTCCCTGTTGTTTTGAGGTGCGTTCGGGAGTCCGCACCTTAGGGGGGGGTTCTGTCACGCCCTGGTCGAAGTATTTTGTGTTTATCTTCATGTTTGGGTCAGGCCAGGGTGTGGCATGGGGTTTTTGTATTGTGGTGTGTTTTGTCTTGGGGTTTTGGTATGTATTGGGATTGTAGCTAGTGGGGTGATCTAGCAAAGTCTATGGCTGTCTGGAGTGGTTCTCAATCAGAGGCAGGTGTTTATCGTTGTCTCTGATTGGGAACCATATTTAGGCAGCCATATTCTTTGGTTGGTTTGTGGGTGATCGTCCTTAGTGTCCTTGTTCCTGTCTGTGTTAGTTTTCACTAGTATAGGCTGTTTCGGTTTTCGTTACATTCTTTGTTTTGTAGTGTTTGTATTTTAGATTCGTGTTACTTTTTTGTTCATTAAACATGCATCGCAATCTACACGTTGCGTTTTGGTTGGACTCTCCTTCACCACACCTAGAAAACCGTTACACTTGGTATCAAAGGAAGTCATCTGTTCATGCTCTCTTCCCAGTGTAGCCTGGTGTCACTACGGGAACATAGACAAGGTAAGATACCCAGATGTAAACGTTTATTTAGGCCTAAAATATTATTTGAAATGTGGAAACGGCTTTTCGTGTCATTTGTTTTTTTGTCATTTGTGTTACATATTATTTGAACTGTAGTTTTTGTTCATTTGTTTACAATTCTCCTCATCCACATATTGGTCTTTGACAGAGAGAGAGAAAGAGAGAGAATAAGAGGGAGAGAGAGAGACCTCGGCCTAAACATCAGCACCACAGGTAACTTACACAAAGCTGTGAACAATCTGAGAGACAAGGCAAGAAGGGCCTTCTATGCCATCAAAAGGAACATACAATTAGATTTAGGATCTGGCTAAAAATACTTAAATCAGTTATAGTGTCACTACATATAGAACACATTGCCTTTTATGGTTGTAAGTTCTGGGGTCCACACACCAACTAAAAATTCACAAAATGGGACAAACACCAAATTGGAAAAATATCCTCCTGGTAAGCATAAATGGTTACCATAGCAGAAGGGGTTAATGTTATAGCATTATGGTCTGGTTAGCACTGGTTGGCATATTAGACGTGGTTATAGCATTTGGGCCCGGTTAGCATTAGTAGTTATGGTTAGCATTATTTAGCACTGAGGATTATGTGTGTGTGTGGGGGGGTTGTAGTTTTAATCTCTATCGATTTTGGCAGAGAAGTTCCTCCCTTTCCACATGGATTTACAGTCAGTCATCCAAGGAAGACAACATCATGATTGTAAAATATCAAAGTTACTCAGAGAACCTGAATGGACTATGCCCTGACTCTGTCCCTCCTTTGTCCTTCAGTATCCCTGGCAACAAGGACGGGGATGCAGGATTGAACCACCATGCAAGACAGCCCTTATGGATACTTGGTCGTTGGGGGAAACAGGACTGGAGACACGAACAGGACTGGTAGTGGGTTCGCTTGTGGTGGAGACAGGGAAGACGGAGACAAGGGAAGAGACGAGAGAGACAAGCCTGGAGCTGACAGATTTGTCCAGCAGCACAACAGACAATGCTGACTCTAGAGAATGTCTGATTGCAGAGGAAGAAGAGGATGGTGACAGCAAGAAAAGGAAGGACATCACAGTGAAAACAAACATTTGGTATCAGGACTCACAGTAATGACATCAGAGATGAGGTCAGCGGAGATTCCAAGAGCCAATCAGTACACAGTGAGCCTCGTGTCTATAGAGTTGGGCATGGCTAGGGTGGAGCTAGCCCCAGAACCACTCAAGGCCCAATTGCCTTTCAAAGAATCTCTGGAGCCCCACCCCCTGGTGATAACTATGGCACGGAATTCAAACCAAACACTGTGAAAATTCAATGTGGATGCAGTTGCTTGCGAACGTATTCACCCCCCTTGGCATTTTTCCTATTTTGTTGCCTTACAGCCTGGAATTAAAATTCATTTTTTGGGAGTTTGTATCATTTTATTTACACAACATGCCTACCGCTTTGAAGATGCAAAATACTTTTTATTGTGAAACAAACTTGAGCATGCATTACTATTCACCCCCCTCCCCCCAAAGTCAATACTTTGTAGAGCCACCTTTTGCAGCAATTAACGCAAAAAGTCTCTTGAGTTATGTTTCTATAAACTTGGCACATCTAGCCACTGGGAATTTTGCCAATTCTTCAAGGCAAAACTGCTCCATCTCCATCAAGTTGGATGGGTTCCGCTGGTGTACAGCAATCTTTAAGTCATACCACAGATTCTCAATTGGATTGAGGTCTGAGCTTTGACTAGGCCATTCCAAGACATTTAAATATTTCCCCTTAAACCACTTGAGTGTTGCTTTAGCAGAACCTCCGTCCCAGTCTCATATCTCTGGAAGACTGAAACAGGTTTCCCTCATGAATTTCCCTGTATTTATGGCCATCCATCCCCACAGGTGTTTTCTTATTTTTTTTTATTTAAGCAATGCCATTTTTCTGGCCACACTTCCATAAATCCCAACTCTGTGGAGTGTACGGCTTAAAGTGGTCCTATGGAAAGACACTCCAATCTCTGCAATGGAGCTTTGCATCTCCATCAGGGCTATCTTTGGTCTCTTTGTTGCCTCTCTGATTCATGCCCTCCTTGCCCGGTCCGTGAGTTTTGGAGGGCGGCCCTCTCTTGGCAGGTTTGTTGGGGTGTCATATTCTTTTCATTTTTTTAATAATGGATTTAATGGTGCTCCAAGGGATGTTCAAAGTTTGGGATATTTTTTTGTAACCCAACCCTGATCTGTACTTCTCCACAACTTTGGAGAGCTCCTTGGTCTTCGTGGTGCCCCTTGCTTAGTGGTGTTGCCTTTCAGAACAGGTGTATATATATATATATATATATATATATATATATATATATATATATATACTGAGATCATGTGACAGATCATGTGACACTTAGATTGCACACAGTTTAACTTTATTTAACAAATTGTGTGACTTCTGAAGGTAATTGGTTGCTCCTGATCTTATTTAGAGGCTTCATAGCAAAAGGGGTGAATACATATACACGCACCACTTTTCTGTTTTGAATTTTTTGAAATTTTTTGAAACATGTTATTTTTTTCACTCCAATTCACCTAGTTTGTGTATGTCCATTACATGAAATCCAAATAAAAATCCATTTAAATTACAGGTTGTAATGCAACAAAATAGGATAAATGCCAAGGGGGATGAATACTTTTGCAAGGCACTGTAAATGCACTGCCAGTCCTGACGATGATGAATTCATCAGACTTTAACAATGGCGCCTTGAAATGAAAAACAAATCCCTACAATCACAACTTTAATCTAGCCGTGATGGACTACACAACAAACCTCTGCAGCCATAACCACGACAACAACACAACCCCTGACGACACTTCCAGAACAGCTAATTCCATCCCTGTGAACCAATCAGACCCTGCACCCGACATCACATGAGACAACACTCCGCACCTCAGAGAGGGTGGACGGTCTTCACAGAAGAGTGTAGCAGAGGGGGTGTGCTGCTGCTACAGAGATGTACACAAGGCATTCATAAGGTGTGTATGATTTGGACATTTTAAATCCAGGGATGAAACCCTGGTCTCCGGTGGGGGGAAGCAGTGGCCTGTTAGCCCTCGACCACAGCTCTCTGTAGGTGGAAGGAGGATGATTATAGCCACACAGAATCCTATGGTCAGCATCAGTCCAAGCTGGTGTCTCCTCCAGACATCTTATGAGAGGAAATAATGGAAACATTACCTTGGTGTCAATAACAGCGAAGGCTGAGTTAATTTGATACAATTGACGATTTCCATAAATAGGAAGAATAAACAAACAATAGAAATGTCCAACAATTACCATTTAAATCTTCCCAATGGAGACTAGGGTTCAATCAGTGTGTCCACCCTTCCCACTGTTTCTCCCACTAGCCACAGTCTCCCCACTTGATTTTCTTACTTTATTTCAATAAAGGACATATTAGGTGTTTAGGTGGGTTGATACAATTATTTGCAGCAATTTGAAATTGTCATAAATATGAAAAATAAACTCTGCACTATCTATTTCAAATGTGTATAGTGTGTATAGTGTCGTTGGATTACGCAAGTGTGTGTTTATTTTTCATATTTATGACAATTTTAAATTGATCTACAACATGGAGGAGCTCTCTTGCTTGAAGTGTTGTGTATTAAATGTATCTTTATATGAATTATATTTCAATTCATATGGTTTTATCTAAATCTTTCTCTATCTTTCCCTCTCTCCCCCTCCCCCTCTGTCCTTTTCTCTCTCCCTCTACAGGTAGCATTCTTCCAGTTTATGTCTCTGTGTGTGTACATGGTGCAGCCCCTGTCCCTAGCCTGGGCCTTAATGGTGGGCATAGAGACCAGAGTGTCACACATTATCATCATAGATGACCACCATTAGTGGGTTGCCTTCCGAACAAGTCGAAAGAGATCAAATTAACCCCACTCCCCTCAATTCTGCTAGCAAACATGAAATCTTTGGACAATAAAATGGACAAGTTATTGGGAAGAATAAACTACCAACGAGACATTAGAAACTGTAACATCTTCTGCTTCACAGAGTCGTGGCTGAACGACAACAATATCAACATACAACTGGCTGGTTATACAATGTACCGGCAGGATAGAACAGCGGCGTCTGGTAAGACAAGGGGCGACGGTCTATGTATTTTAGTATTCAACAGCTGGTGCATGATATCTAAGGAAGTCTCGAGCTATTTCTCGAGCTATTATTCGCCTGAGGTAGAGTTTCTCATGATAAACTGCGGGCCACACTACGTACCGATAGAGTTTTTATCTATATTCTTTGTAGCTGTTTGCATACCACCACAGTCCGTGGCTGGCACAAAGATAGCATTGATTGAGATGTATTCCCGCCATAAGCAAACAAGAAAATGCTCACCCAGAGGCGGCGCTCCTAGTAGCCGGGGACTTTAATGCAGGGAAACTTAAATCAGTTTTACCAAATTTCTATCAGCATGTTAAATGTGCAACCAGAGGGAAAGAACTCTGGACCACCTACACTCCACACACAGAGACGCATACAAAGCTCTCCCTCGCCCTCCATTTGGCAAATCTGACCATAATTCCATCCTCCTGATTCATGTTTACAAGCAAAAATTAAAGCAGGAAGTACCAGTGACTCGCTCAATACGGAAGTGGTCAGATGAAGAAGATGCTAAGCTACAGGACTGTTATGCTATCACAGACTGGAATATGTTCCGGGATTCCTCCAATGACATTGAGGAGTACACCACATCGATGACATCATCCCCACAGTGACAGTACATACATACCCCAACCAGAAGCCATGGATTACAGGCAGCATCCACACTGAGCTAAAGGCTAGAGCTGCCGCTTCCAAGGAGCGGGACTCTAAACCGGAAGATTATAAGAAATGGTCAATACAGTACTAAGATCGAGTCTACACTCTGATGCTTGTCAGATGTGGCAGGGCCTGCAAACCATTGCAGATTACAAAGGGAAGCACGGCCGAGAGCTGCCCAGTGACACAAGCCTACCAGACGAGCTAAACTACTTCTATGCTCGCTTTGAGTCAAATAACACTAAAACATGCACGAGAGCACCATCTGTACCGGAAGACTGTGTGATCACGCTCTCCGCAGCCGATGTGAGCAAGACCTTTACACAGGTCAACATTCACAAGGCCGCAGGGCCAGACAGATTACCAGGATGTGTACTGTGGGCATGCGCTGAAGACCGAGATCATCAAATGACTGGCAGAGAATAAAGACAAAGGACAGAACTTCCACAGTCTGTACATCCGTCAACACAAAGACGTCAGGTCAGGAAATGTGTCTGTACATCCATCAACACAAAGACGTCAGGTCAGGAAATGTGTCTGTACATCCATCAACACAAAGATGTCAGGTCAGGAAATGTGTCTGTACATCCGTCAACACAAAGACGTCAGGTCAGGAAATGTGTCTGTATATCCGTCAACACAAAGACGTCAGGTCAGGAAATGTGTCTGTACATCCGTCAACACAAAGACGTCAGGTCAGGAAATGTGTCTGTATATCCATCAACACAAAGACGTCAGGTCAGGAAATGTGTCTGTACATCCGTCAACACAAAGACGTCAGGTCAGGAAATGTGTCTGTACATCCGTCAACACAAAGACGTCAGGTCAGGAAATGTGTCTGTACATCCATCAACACAAAGACGTCAGGTCAGGAAATGTGTCTGTACATCCGTCAACACAAAGACGTCAGGTCAGGAAATGTGTCTGTATATCCATCAACACAAAGACGTCAGGTCAGGAAATGTGTCTGTACAACCGTCAACACAAAGACATCAGGTCAGGAAATGTGTCTGTATATCCATCAACACAAAGACGTCAGGTCAGGAAATGTGTCTGTATATCCATCAACACAAAGACGTCAGGTCAGGAAATGTGTCTGTATATCCATCAACACAAAGACGTCAGGTCAGGAAATGTGTCTGTACATCCATCAACACAAAGACGTCAGGTCAGGAAATGTGTCTGTATATCCGTCAACACAAAGACGTCAGGTCAGGAAATGTGTCTGTACATCCATCAACACAAAGACGTCAGGTCAGGAAATGTGTCTGTACATCCATCAACACAAAGACGTCAGGTCAGGAAATGTGTCTGTATATCCATCAACACAAAGACGTCAGGTCAGGAAATGTGTCTGTATATCCATCAACACAAAGACATCAGGTCAGGAAATGTGTCTGTACATCCATCAACACAAAGACGTCAGGTCAGTCTTGTCCTGGAGGCAGCTCTGCAGAGTGGTCACTATCTTGTTTAGCCACAAAGTCATAAAATCTGATTTTAAGTCGCTCTGGATAAGAGCGTCTGCTAAATGACTTAAATGTAAATGTAAATGTTAAATCTACAGTAACCCTAGCATTAACCCTAACCTCAACCACACTGCTAACCTTATACCTAATCCTAACCTTAAATTATCTTTTTTTTTTTTTTTTTTTTACTATTTATGATATAGCCAATTCTGACTTCGCAGCTTGCAGATTTAGCGGAAAGATTCATCCCAATAAACTTCAACTGCTTTTTTGGGGAAGTTGCTCTCATCTTCCCAATGATCTGTTACTTTGGCCAGCACACCTAAATACTATCAGAGGACCGAGCAGAGTCACATTGATTCCCCTACTGTATCTTCTTGGCTCGGTGTAGTATTCTGTATTCTGCCATCGTGGGGTTTACTAAGCTGGCCACCTGTTCTCCAGAGGAGCTGGTGAGAGTCCTCAACAAACTCTTCAGCAGGTTGGATGACATTGCCAAGGTGATATATCATTTCAACAACAGCTGAATAGATCCCGATGGCGTACGCTCACTCAAACATCATCACATACTACTCAGGGTACCGTGTAAAAACTCTCCTTCACTGACTCTCTAACTCTTTCTTTATCTCTTTATCTCTCTCTCCCCTCTACCTTCCCTCCCTCTCCCCTCTCCCCTAGTCTCCGTCCCCCTCTCTCTCCCGTCCTCTTCTCCCCCTCACTGTCACGCCTTGGTCTTAGTGTTTTGTGTTTTCGTTGATTGTTTGGTCAGGCCAGGGTGTGACATGGGTTTTTTTTTTTGTATTTCGTATTGGGGTTTTGTAGTTATTGGGATTGCGGCTGAGTAGGGGTGTTGTATGGGCTTGGCTGCCTGAGGCGGTTCTCAATCAGAGTCAGGTGATTCTCGTTGTCTCTGATTGGGAACCGTATTTAGGTAGCCTGGGTTTCGCTTTGTATTTCGTGGGTGATTGTTCCTGTCTCTGTGTAGTGTTCACCAGATAGGCTGCAATTAGATTTCTCGTTCCGTTTGTTGTTTTTGTATTTATTTTAAGTTATTTCATGTATCGCTATCTTCTACATTAAAGACATGAGTAACCACCACGCTGCATTTCGGTCCGACTCTCTTTCTACAAACGAAAAACGCCGTTACACTCACTCCCTCCCTGCCTAAATCTCTGGATCACTCTCACCCCTCCCTCTCTCCCTCTCCGCCCCTCTCCCTTCTTCTCTCTCTCTACTTCCCTCTCTTTCTTTCTCTCCCTCCCTCACGTCCTCCTTACCTCCTGCCCTCTGTTTCCCTCCCACCCTTACACCCTCCTTATCTCTCTCTCTATCTCTCTCCAGAAGAATGAGTGTTTGTGTATCAAGATCCTGTGTGACTGTTACTACTGTGTGTCCGGTCTGCCAAACACCATCCCCACCCATGCTCGGAACTGTGTTCAGATGGGGCTTTATATGTCATTCTGCCAACCTACCATTCACTGCTCTTCATCACCTCTCACATACCATGCTCTCTCCTTCATCTGTATCTGTATCTGCCTGTCATTCAACTCCATCTATCACCTCCATGTATGACCTCCATGTATGACCTCCATGTATGATCTCCATGTATCACCTCCATGTATCACCTCCATCTATCACCTCCATGTATGACCTCCATGTATCACCTCCATGTATCACCTCCATGTATGACTTCCATGTATGACCTCCATGTATGACCTCCATGTATGACCTCCATGTATGACTTCCATGTATGACCTCCATGTATCGCCTCCATGTATCACCTCCATGTATCACCTCCATGTATCACCTCCATGTATGATCTCCATGTATCACCTCCATGTATCACCTCCATGTATCGCCTCCATGTATCACCTCCATATATGACCTCCATGTATCACCTCCATGTATCGCCAAATCCCCGAGCTGACAAGGTAAAAACATGTCGTTCTGCTCCTGAACAAGACAGTTAACACACTGTTCCTAGGCTGTCATTGAAAATAAGAATTGATTCTTAACTGACTTGCCTAGTTAAATAAAGGTAAAAATATATATACAGTATAAATCTGTATCATGTAGATAAATCAATCATTTATCTCAATCACTAATCTACTTTCCCTATTAATTATTTTATTGGCTCTGTTTCTGATAAATCAACTTGTCTCGCTGGCAATGCAGAAATAATTTACAAATAATTTAACCTTGTCATATCTCTGTAGTAAACTACGGGAGGCTACAGGTGTGGAGATCAGTATGAGAGTGGGCGTGCACTCCGGCAACATTCTCTGTGGCTTAATTGGTCTACAGAAGTGGCAGTACGATGTCTGTTCACATGATGTGACCCTGGCCAATCATATGGAGTCTGGGGGCATGCCAGGGTAAGGAACCAGGAAGCTGATGTGTTTGTTTTACGAACTGTTATAAAGGTGTAATAAGCTTTTTAAGACATGTCTCATACTGTACCTGGGTTAAATACCCATGTGGTATGTGTGTGTTATGATAGCTTTATGCAAGTGTGTCTTCAGGTGGGCACAACGTTACAGATCATTCAGACAGAAATTTCTTAGGTAGTACAGATATGATTGTTTACCATACAGAATACGGTGTTGTTTCAGTTCTATTCAGTACTATTCTAACTGCAATGTTTCCCACCCAAGGCGTGTCCACATCACAGAGGAGAAACTGGGTCACTTAGCTGGGGCATACCAAGTGGACACTGACGGGGGGAGCTGGGACTTTCTGCTAAAGGGGAGGAAAACCTACCTGGTGGTCGACCCACATAAGGAAGTGACGACCTCTAAGAAGAAGGAAGAGGTGTCTGCAATGTGCATGTTTTAGAACCTGTTGTTGTGTGTATTGATGTGTTTATGTACAGTACCAGTCAAAAGTTTGGACACACCTACTCATTCAAGGGTTTTTCTTTATTTTTACTATTTTATTACATTGCAGAATAATAGTGAAAAGATCGAAACTATGAAATAACACATGGAATCTTGTAGGAACCAAGAAATATTCTTCAAAGTAGCCACCTTTTTGCCTTGACAGCTTTGCACACTCTTGGCAATCTCTCAACCAGCTTCATGAGGAATGCTTTTCCAACAGTCTTGAAGGAGGTGTGTTTTTGTTGAAAAACAAATAATAATCCCACTAAGCGCAAACCAGATGGGATGGCATATCGCTGCAGAATACTGTAGTAGCCATGCTGGTTAAGTGTGCCTTGAATTCTAAATAAATCACTGACAGTGTCACCAGCAAAGCACCCCCACACCATCACACCTCCCCCTCCATGCTTCACGGTGGGAAATACACATGTGGAGATCATCATCATTCACCTACTCTGTGTCTCACAAAAACATGGTGGTTCAAACCAAAGGACAGATTTCCACCGGGCTATTGTCCAATGCTCGTGTTTCTTGGCCCAAGCAAGTCTCTTGTTATTGGTGTCCTTTAGTAGTGGTTTCTTACAGCAATTCGACTATGAAGGCCTGATTCACGCAGTCTCCTCTGAACAGTTGATGATGAGATACGTCTGTTACTTGAACTCTGTGAAGCATTGATTCGGGCTGCAATCTAAGGTGCAGTTAACTCCAATGAATTCATCCTCTGCAGCAGAATTAACGCTGGGTCTTCCTTTCCTGTGGTGGTCCTCATGAGAGCCAGTTTCATCATAGCGTTTGATGGTTTTTGCGACTGCACTTAAAGAAACTTTCAAAGTTCTTAAAATTTTCCGGATTGACTGAACTTCATGTCTTAAGGTAATGATAGACTGTCGTTTCTCTTTGCTTATTTGTGCTGTTCTTGCCATAATATGGACTTGGTCTTTTACCAAGCACACGCATACTGGAATTCACAAACAAACACACACACACACTTTAACTCACTGTATTTTTCTCTCTATAGCTCTTTTTACCTGGATACAACCGTACGTACAACTCCTACGACAAAACACCACTACATAACCTCCTCCTATACACTGTCCCTATGAGTACCTCCTCAATCCATCAAGCAATCAACCAGTCAATTCATCAATTATAACCTTACCTGAGACATGAACACTTTCATTAGCCCCCTGAGGAAATACCTAGGCTTTAGCTCAGTAGGCTAACCTAACACACAGTTGTGGCCTGAAGACGACCCAGGTTTGTCATAAGGTGCTTAATATCTAGTCTAATATCAGTCACTGGTGATCACTCTTTTTCTCCCCCCTCATCAGATCTTTTTCAGAGCTGATCTGATTGGTCAAAAAGACCAATTAGTGGAAAAAAAGAATCCGAATTGGGCTGTGTGAACGCAGCCATAGAGAGAGAGACACACACACACACACGTTGCTCTACAATGACACCAAGTAAGAGTGAATAACAGGTAGTAACATAGAAACACACACCTTTAGCAACAGCTTTCATCAAAGCCACTTCAGTATCACGTAACCTCATACAGAGTATCTCATTACATTAGTCAACGAAGCCTGAGGCGGTGTTATCTCCTTGGCCCTTTGTTTAAGCTGCGTGAACAAATAGAGGTAAAATGATAGCTTAGTAGGGTAGCCTAGTGATTAGAATGTTGGACTAGTAACTGGAAGGTTGCAAGTTCAAACCCCTGAGCTGACAAGGTACAAATCTGTCGTTCTGCCCCTGAACAGGCAGTTAACCCACTGTTCCTAGGCTGTCATTGAAAATAAGAATTTGTTCTTAACTGACTTGCCTAGTTAAATAAAGGTTTGAAAAAAAATACTATTGTCTGGGTTCCACCATCTGGACTCACAGTGACAGACAAAAGGCATGAAACTCAAACCAGGGTTGAGTCAGACATGTGTGTCCAGTTTGTGGAACCCCCTCTCTCCTTCCCTCTCCCTCACTCTCTCTCTCAGGAAAGTGAGTTTGAATATGTTTTTTAAAAGACTGACATCACAGAGGGGGAGAGAGAACAAGGGAAAGACGGATTATTACATGGTGGCTCAAAGTGTGTGTTTGTATTTCCCCAGGCCTGGAGTCCTAAAGGACCCTAAGATCATGGCTGGAGTTTTGTTGTTCATCTTCTATTACACCTGTCTGGTCATACGTGCATGCGTGCTTGTCACTGTCACGACTTCCGGCGTTCGGTGGTTGACGTCACCGGCTTTCTAGCCATCGCCGCTCCACTTTTCATTTATCCATTTGTTTTGTCTTGTTTTACACACCTGGTTAACATTTCCCAATCACACTGCATGTATTCATTCTTCTGTTCCCCCTCATGTCTTTGTGTGATATTGTTTGTGTGTTACGTGTTTTGTAACGTTAACGTTTTTTGATGCAGCTGCGTCCGTCTGTAATCTTTCTCCTGTAATAAACAATTCTCTGCTCTCCTGCACCTGACTTCACCAAAAGTATGCACATGCCTGACAGTCACACCCATGCCTTTCTGCGTTCATGTGTGTGTATGTGTGTGTGTGTGCGCGCACATGCAAGTGTGTAGCTGTACTGTATGCGTTTGTGTTTTAATTGTGTTTGTTTAAACCGTGTGTGTGTGTTTTAATTGTGTTTGTTTAAACCGCGTGTGTGTGTTTTTTTAACTGTGTGTGCGTTCTTCAGGTGAACTGGGCTGTCGTGTGTTCCTGCTGGAGCAGTGTTTAGGACAGAGAGAGATGAGATGGAGAACATTAACAAATTACTACTGCAGAATGTCCTGCCCCTTCATGTAGCATCTAAATTTTGTTGACAGCGGTTTAGACATTAATGGCTGTGTGTTGAGTTATTTTGAGGGGACAGCAAATTTACACAGTTATACAAGCTGCACACTCATTACTTTACATTGTTGCAAAGTGTCATTTCTTCAGTGTTGTCACATGAAAAGATATACTCAAATATTTACAAAAATGTGAGGGGTGTACCCACTTTTGTGATATATTGTAAATAGCTCTGTTCTGCCTCACTGGGTCGAATTCAAATACTTACAAAAAAAATATGCTCTTACTTACTCTCTTCCCTGAGGTAGTCAGGGATCTGTATGTGATTGGATGAGAGAAAGAAAGGTCACTTATCATGTCATTTTTTTTTACCAATCAAATCTTGTCAATGAGTGGAAGTGTTCTCTTGTTCTCTGTCTCCCTCTGTAGGGCTCTGATGTGTCCTACAGCCATGTGCGCAGCATGGTAGAGTTTGCCATCGCTCTGAAGAAGAACCTGGAGTCCATCAACCAACACTCCTTCAACAGCTTCAAACTACGAATTGTTGAGTCTGTCTGGCTGGCTGGCCAGTGGGACAAGGAAATATGACTCATTTAATCTTTACTCGATTCCTTGTCGTCTCTCCTTGCCTGATTCTCAAAATGTATTGGAGAAGAAAGTCAGAGGGAAGGGACCTTCTCCTTCAGTAAGGTTGAGGATGCACAGAATCAAGGAAAGACTAAAAGAGATTGAGCCTTAACTTTGTAACCATCACCCCATTCCAACTCACGTTCTAATGTTCTCTTTAAAATGGATAAACCATGGGCCAAACCACAGTATGATATCTGGGGGAACTTTGTGTGTGTGTGTGTGTGTGTGTGTGTGTGTGTGTGTGTGTGTGCGTGTGTGTGTGTGTGTGTGTGTGTGTGTGTGTGTGTGTGTGTGTGTGTGTGTGTGTGTGTGTGTGTGTGTGTGCGTGCGTGCGTGCGTGCGCCTGCCTGCCTGCCTGCCTGCCTGCCTGCCTGCCTGCGTGTATGCGAACGAGAGAGAGAGAGAGAGAGAGAGATAGAGAGAGAGAGAGAGAGAGAGAGAGAGAGATAGAGAGAGAGATATCCCACTACAGGTGGAGTGACTAAGAGAGGAGTCACCACCGGCAAGGGGGAATTCAACACCGACTGACCAATCAGCTCCTCTGTTCTGACCTCTCCAAACAATCATCAACACTCACCCGACCAAACAATTTTGTGTTAGAAATGCCTGCGTCGATTTCTGGTTCCAGTAGGTTCCTTTCTGTTTTCTGAAGACGTTAAACCACAATCCAGACTGTTGGCGATAATTTGTGATAATTTAAGAAATGACATTGAAAGGGCCTTCTTGGGAAATGACAGAGTATATAGAAATTCTAGATTGGTTCCCTTAATGGGATGTTTGAAATAAGTGGTGCTGCATATAATAAGCATGGTGTTATGTTACTGCAAAGGATGGGGAGGTTCTGGCCAGTAGGCTTCTCTGCCAAAGGTATTGAAACATTCACACATAGCTACACCTTTTTGAATCCATCTGCTGCCACTTTAGTGGCCTGAGAATGCAATATAACTTTTGATAATTTAATTATTTGTTTGGTACTGAGTTTGTATTAAAGAGATTAATATGTGTTGTCTATTCTGAACTACTTTATAATAAAAGCATGCTTGACTATAAATGAATGCACATAAAAATTAACTAAGATGTGGGAGATTTTGTAATTACTTCTAAGCGACCAAATTCTTTAAATACTGTTAGTGCATTACTACTTTAGTAAGATGATAATAATGTGTAGCCTATTAGTTCGTACTCATAAAGTGTCATGAAGCTCAAAGAACCAGGCCTACCTTTTTATTCTCGATACTTCAGTTTCGAATGAACTGAGAGCTGTGGAATTTCCCCTCTGTTTAAGCCACACCCACAGACCTCTCTGACTGGCCAGAACGATTTATATGTAAAACTCTTCTCGCTCGTTATTGGTCCTCATTCTGTTTTGGGACATTTCGTGAGTTATGTTATATGAAAGTTTTGGTTGATCTAAAAGTTGGTGAAATTGGTAAGTGTTGTTATTATTAACTGTCAAGTAATGTGTAAATATATTAGTTTAAGTCGAGTTTTGAACTGATATGGCACCTGTTTCCTATTCGTCATGGTTTGTGAGGTAGAATGACTCGTTTTGGTAGCTAATTTAGTAACGCGTCAGAATCGTCAGGTAGCGTGACCGTAGCTACCAGACATGTTCAACATTGCGATGTGGGCTGTTGTAGAGTTATGGCTAGAAGGATTCTAGCTTTTGTCAAATTTACGTCAAAAGTATATATATATTTTAGCTAACCCTAACCCTTTTCCTAACCTTAATTAGCTTGATTTCCCCTAACAGTTACGTCAATTGTCCCTACCTATTGGGGAAAGTCTAATCTGACAAAAACTGGATCCTTTCTAGCCATAAGCATACATCTGCTAGACGCCCAATATCCTGTAACTACATTCACGCGAGATTCAGCTCTGGTCCGAGATTAGGTTATGGTAAAATGTGCAGGTTATGTTTTATAACTAGTTTATAATCTACCTTTTTGAGGCTATGTTGTGCCATTTAGTGGCCGCACCATCAATGCCAGGAGATACACCCACCTGCTCTATTCACACAGATTGGGGCTGATGGATAGGTGAGCTTACTCAACTGAGGACACATACTCACAGCACAATGTCTGGGGCCCAGGACCACAAGAGACGGCAACCCCCAAAGATGTACTTGGTGGTCTCCAACCTAAAGATTCAGGACCAGTTGGAAGGTACCATCCGACTGCTACGCGGGAACCTATGTCAGGAGCAAGAGGGGGGAAGGAGCAGGGGCGACCAACTGTGGGTAAAGGTAAGAAAAGGAATGAATACTTTATCACGCGTTCTCTCTTCCTTGTGTTTGAATATTCTCTCTTCTCTTTCTTTCTCTGCTCTCCCTCCCTCTTACTCTGCACTCTCTTTGTCCTTGTCTCCCACCACCCTCCATCCCTCTCTTGCTCTCTCTCTCTCTCTCTCTCTCTCTCTCTCTCTCTCTCTCTCTCTCTCTCTCCTTGTCTCCCACCACCCTCTCTCTCTCTCTCTCTCTCTCTCTCTCTCTCTCTCTCTCTCTCCCTTCCTCCCTCTCTCACCTTGTCCCCCACCACCCCCTCTCTCTCTCTCTCTCTCTTCCCTTCCTCCCTCTCCCTCCCTTCCTCTCTCTCCCTCCCTTCCTCTCTCTCTCTCCCTTCCTCTCTCTCTTCCTCTCTCTCCCTTCCTCTCTCGCTCTCCCTCCCTGTCTCTCCTTGTCCCCTACCTCTCTCTGTCTCTCCTTGTCCCCTACCTCTCTCTGTCTCTCTCCCCCCCCCTCTCTCTCTCTCTCTCTCTCTCGCTTCCTCTCTCTCCTTGTCCCCCACCAACCTCTGTCTCGCTCTCTCTTTCTCTCTCTCGCTCTCCATCAGGTATTTGACAATGCCAGTATGTCAAGACTGTCAAGCAGCTGAAGATTGACAAGTTATACACTCCTCTCATTTCTTTCTCTCTCCCTCAGGTGTTAGACTATGGTTGTATGGTAAAGATTGACAAACAGCTGCTTATAGAAGTCCCCACCGACCTGACCGGCCTATTGGAGCCTGTATCTGATCCAGAGTCCCGCCTCAATTTGCTCATTAACCCCAAGCAACTTTACCGATTGGCTGCCTTGCCCCTAGGCACCCCCCTCTATGTCCAGATGGGCCAACCAGGAGAGCTGGCGGAGGCGGAGCTGAGGTATCGAGGACCGCTGACCAGAGGAAGTACTGCTGTGTTGTTTGGGGTGCAGCTGAAGGTATTGTTGCTAACGTGGTGTTTTTAGCTATAGACAACAGATCATAACAACAAACTTTCACTCTGATGATTGTCTTGAAAATCATTTTACTTGTATTTTAGTAGTTACCAAAATTGTCAAATGACTCGGGTCTAGCTTTCTCTCTCTCTCTCTCTCTCTCTCTCAGGACTCAGCAGTGGGTAGAGGCAACAGTAATGGTTCTTACAAAGGCCACCAGCTCTTTACCTGTCCCGAAGCCTCCGCCCTCTTCCTACCGGCCAATCAGATTAGGCTACGACGCTGGTCCCGTGTCAATGACGACCATCACATCAACGCTATTCCTCCTCAACCTCAACCCCCCATTGGTAACATCATTGCTAGAACGGCCGAATCGTCTCCCAGCCTGGCCCCAGTCCCAGTCCTGGCTCGAAACCCCAGCTCCCCACCTCCCTTCCAGGTGGGCCACAGGGTGTGCTTCCCTCTGGAGGATACTGTCCATGGGGGAGAGGTGAGGTTCTGTGGGGCCCTGCCTGGACGGACCTCCACTGGGCTGTTCGTAGGAATCCTGCTGGTCAGTATTACTGCTGGAGGGTGCGACTGTATATAAAAATACAATCTGTGTGATTATACACATTTTAGATTTTATAGTCATTATTGTGTATTAAGACACCCAAAATACAGTGTTTTGTGGATAACATTCACACATATTTAGGCCAAATTCTTCATCTAACAGTCAATGTTTCCTGTATATTTGCGCTAATCAGTTTGTTTATACGCAGGACAATGCGGTTGGTAACTGGGATGGTTCATATAAAGGAGAGAAGTTGTGCTCCATCTCCTCTTCTCTGTATGGTTGCCTGCTACCCATCTCCAAGGTGTCCCCTGGTACGTCACTCCCTGGTTCAAATGTTACGGCAGATCAGAGATCCTGTTTGGTTTACTGTTGAGTTACTATAATGACAGTTATGAGTGAGGGTGTAATTGGAAAACAAAACGTTGTGGAAAATCATGACTGTTAGATGACTGACGTCCTCCCTTCCTTTACCCCTGATTCTCTTTCATTTTCCTCCTACCGGGCTTTGAATTGTGTGCTGTGTTTGACCGTTGACCTCTACTGACCCCCCGCAGAACCAAGGTCTCGCCGCCACACTCCTCCCCTCCAGAACCCCAAACCGGTCCTCAAACCCACCCAACCACCTGCTCCTGTATCCTCACCTGCCTCCACCCCAAAGATCGCGCTGATGCCCCCCCAACTCCTCTCAGCCAAACTGGCCTTAAAACCTCCACCCCTCCCCAGCCCCAAACCTTTCACGAAACCTCACCCCCTTCCCCCAACCCCTCCCACCATCAAACCCCAAACCCTGCCCTCCCCGACCGCCACCGACCAACCACAGCTCTTGAACGGTTCGCCCGGTCCCCTCTCTCCGGGTCGAGGTGACGGATTGGACGCTGAGGAGAACGGAGACGCGGGATTGGAGGTTGAGTTGGAGGTGGGGTCCATGGTGGAGGTGAATGACCCACCCCTTTTTGGAGTGATTCGTTGGATTGGACGAATCATTGGAGTTTCACAATTGGTGTCAGGAATTGAGCTGGTACGGTAACACTGTCAACACTGTCACTGTGTGTCATCAACTCCCTGTAATTCCATCAACTCTGTAATTGTGTCAGTGTCAAGTCAATCAGTGTATGACAACGTTGTAAAGCAGCGGTATTCAAACATTTTCAACTAAGGCACCCTTAAAAACTCAAAAAATGTCTAGTGTGTGTTCGTAACATGTCTATCTGCTTACTTTCCTTTCTCAGGACCAGGAACTGACCGCTGGAACAGACGGCAGTTACCTTGGCGAACGCCACTTCCGTTGCCCTGCCAACAAGGGGCTGTTCGTCAAACTCCGGAACTGCAGGCGGGATTCCAGATTCCCTGCTCCTGAGACACCGGTCAATCAGGTGGAGCGCTGCAACTCCATAGGTGTGTTATCTGTGTGTGTGTGTGTGTGTGTGTGTGTGTGTGTGTGTGTGTGTGTGTGTGTGTGTGTGTTGTCTTGCCTGACTCACGCCACTCCCTTGAGATGAATGAGCTAGCCTAGGTTCCCACTGCTTCAGGTCTATGACCTACAGGTGCCGCCCTTCCAGCCCAGTCCGGATGCCAGCAACCCGCTGATTCCAGCTGGCGTAGTTCTTGGCGGCCGACAGCTGGAGTGGGAGAAACCTTTTTTTGTTAAAAAGCACTCAGCCGGGCGTCCAACTCCGGGGTAGGGCAACCAGGGGAAGCATAAGACCAGGGGAAGCATAAGACCAGGGGAAGCATAAGACCAGGGGAACGAGAGGGAGAGTATAGTTTCTCCTCTCTGCAACTGTTTTTAGTTTTACACCCACGGGTGCGCGTCACGAACCGTTCACCTGTGAACCTGAAGTTACCCACCCTAACGGGACCTAGTGTCCTACGGGACGGAAGAGGAATATTCACACCTAAGACATTTTCATACACACGCCAAGCATGAACCACACAGTTACCAAGAGAGGAAACCATCGGGTCTATTTCGGTCAGTGGCCCCTTGAGAGGAAGTACACCACCTGTATTTATTCAAGCACAGCCCTATACAAAGACTCTATTTATCTTGTGAATACCCTAGCTCTCAACCCAGAGGAAACAGACGCCTGATAAGTCCTCAACTGGAAGCTTCATTAAATAGTACCCGCAAAACGCCAGTCTCATTGTCAACAGTGAAGTGGCGACTCCGGGATGCTGGCCTTCTAGGCAGATTTAATGTGCTTCCTTTAAAAAAGCAATTTGGTCACTTTCATTGTGATATACAAACCTTATCAAAACATGTAGGCTTATGGGCTTGGCTACATGAGATGGGCGGCCTATGATAAAAATATTATTTAAAAAAAGGCATTGTTTCTTGCCGTAAGTTGGGCGTCATTCACAAGTGATAGGCTAATATTGTCACTCATCACACTATTCTTGATTTAATCATGTCTTCACATATACTAAATTACATATGTGTGAAATGTGTTATGTTTCGAAACAGGGATAGAGGGGGGAAAAATACATTATTACATGTCATCTATGCACTTAAATAGCAAATGGAGGTTGCTTTCCCCTGTGGTTTATCTTCATGCCAGCCAGGTAGGTTATATACTGTTGCAAAGAGAAGAAATGTACTTAATATAAGGAAAGTTTAGAAATAAATATAGTAGACCTAACCCAGTGGTTCCCAAAATATTTATAGTCCCATACCCCTTCAAACATTCAACCTCCAGCTGCGTACCCCTCTAGCACCAGGGTCAGTGCACTCTCAAATATTGTTTTTTTGCCATCATTGTAAGCCTGCCATACACACACTATACAATACATGTATTAAACATAAGAATGAGTGTGAGTTTTTGTCACAACCCAGCCTGTGGGAAGTGACAAAGAGCTCAAAGATCTCGGGGCACAAATAGTAATATAATAATAATCAATCATTTTGCTCTTTATTTAGCCATCTTGCATATAAAACCTTATTTGTTCATCAAAAATGGTGAATAACTCACCACAGGTTAATGAGAAGGGTGTGCTTGAAAGGATGCACATAACTCTGAAATGTTGGGTTCTATTGGAGAGAGTCTCAGTCTTAAATCATTTTCCACAAATAATCTGTGCCTGTATTTAGTTTTCATGCTCGTGAGGACTGAGAATTCACTCTCATATATGTACGTGGTTGCAAAGGGCATCAGTGTCTTAATAGCGCAATTTGCCATTGCAAGAAACTCTCTCAATCCAGAAATCTGGCAGTGGCTTCTGATTAAATTCCATTTTCACAGAACGGCTTGTTGCAATATCGATGAGGCTATCTTGTTCAGATATCGGTAAATGGACTGAAGGCAGGGCATGAAAGAGATAACGAATCCAGTTCTTTGTGTCGTTCGTTTCGGGAAAGTACCTGCGTAAGTGCGCACCCAGCTCACTCAGGTGCTTCGCTTCATCACGTTTGACATTGTCCGTAAGCTTGAGTTCAGTTGCACATCCAAAAATCATACAATGATGGAAAGACCTGTGTGTTGTCCTTGTTAATGCAGACAGAAACGAGCTCCAACTTCTTAATCATAGCCTCAATTTTGTCCCGCACGTTGAATATAGTTGCAGAGATTCCCTGTAATCCTAGATTCAGATCATTCAGGCGAGGGTAAAAAACATCACCCAGATAGGCAGTCGTGTGAGGAAACTCGTCATCATGCAAGCAGTCAGACAAGTGAAAATTATGGTCAGTAAAGAAAACGTTAAGCTCGTCTCTCAATTCAAAAAAAGTTTAAATACTTTCCCCCTTGATTACCAGCGCACTTCTTTCTGTATGTTGTAAAAGCTTTACATGTTCGCTGCCCATATCGTTGCATAATGCAGAAAATACACGAGAGTTCAGAGGCCTTGCTTTAACAAAGTTAACCATTTTCACTGTAGTGTCCAAAACGTATTTCAAGCTGTCAGGCATTCCCTTGGCAGCAAGAGCCTCTCGGTGGATGCTGCAGTTTACCCAAGTGGCGTCGGGAGCAACTGCTTGCAAGCATGTTACCACTCCACTATGTTTCCCTGTCATGGCTTTTGCGCCATCAGTACAGATACCAACACATCTTGACCACCAATTTTATTTTTGGCAGTGAAACAAGGCTATTCAGGTGAGGAAAAAAACCTCACCCAAATGTATAGCCCCGTTGGAAAATATAAATGCACTGTTTGAAAATGTGTGGGGGTAGGGAATATTATATATATATATTATGTGAATTACATTTTTATTTGGCGTACCTCAGACGGCATTGCACGTACCCCAGTTTGGGAATACCTGGCCTGGCCTATAGAAAGCTGATGTGATCCTCCTCTTTTTAATAGATGCCATCACTCTGTTTTCTCACACAATTTAATAGCTTATAGAAATGTTGCGCAACATGAGCTCATGGGCGCCCAGATTTTTGATTAGATTTGCATTGATGTCAGAGTGATTAGAGGGACAGTAGAGTGCTGAGTACCAGTTAGCAAGTTTGGTAGGCTACTAATGACCATCATCAGCATCACAGCTTGGAGAAGCCTAATTACCGTGACTACGGTCACGTGAAATTTCACTGCCCTCACAACTCGTGACCGCCGGTATGGCGGTAATACGGTCACCGAAACAGTCCTAGCTGCCTCCTCCTCTTTCTGCTAGCTGCGGTGCCTCTCGGCTCTCTCCCTTCTGTTCCTTTTCCCGCCCCGTTGAGTCTCTGTTTTCTTGGCCTCCTGCTCTCTCCATCCCAGAAGCCGTAGTTTCAGCAGGAGTGAGTTACATCTGTCTGAGGGTTTGCGTGTGTGTGTGGCACATTTTTGTCTCTATGAGTGTGTGTGCATGTGTGTGTGTCTCCATACCATGTAACATGATGACCAATCCAACCACCAGCGTTTGCCGAGTGGGGCAGTGAGCGCGTCGAGGAGCACACCCCTCCAGTCCAGGGGGACGAGGCCAGAGATATGTACCAGGGCTGGAAGAGAGGCATCCAAGGCCACCTCAACTCCTGCTACCTGGACGCCTCACTATTCAGGTGACCATACGCTGGCATTCTCCCTCCGTCCTGTTTGTGATATTATTAAGTCAATAATTGTTATTCAGTTATGTAATAGGATGTTGAGAACCGGAACCCTCAGTTAGAACCAGAACCCTCAGGTAGAACCGGAACCCTCAGTTAGAACCGGAACACTCCGATATAACCGAATTAAGGATTAGATAATGCAGTCAAATGCTTTTTTGTGTGTGCAAAAATGTAAAATTGGGCAATGTTATCATGTCGAATCTAAGGTTGTTTTTTAAACTAGAAGGAATGCTGTATGCATTCATGTTAATTAAACTATTTTCTTCCCCTCCCCCCTCTCTCTCCCCCTCTCTCTCCCCCTCAGTCTGTTTTCGTGCTGCAGTTCAGTAGACTGGGTGTTGCTGTGGCCCTCGAACCCCTCAGACGGCCCCCGCTGCAGCCAAGCCCAGGACCTGCTTCGCTGTGAGATAGTCAACCCCCTACGCAGGTGTGTGTGTGTTCCTTCACAATGGATGTTTATGTATAGGCATATATTGTGATTTAAATTGTAGATCAGTGTCACTTTGTATTTATATAGTGAATTTGAATAGCTTTTATGAATGTACTTGGCTATGTGTGTATCTTTCAGGTTTGGCTATGTATGTGCCAGTAAAACCATGGCCCTGAGAAGACTACTGGAGGCTGAGAGTAGTGACACAGGCTTCACCAACCAGGAGAAAGGTGTGTGTGTGTGTGTGTGTGTGCGTCCGTCCGTCTGTCCGTCCGTCTGTCCGTGGGAGAGGGTGTTTGGCTGTCTGTCCATCTGTCTCTCTGCCCGTGTCAGTAAGATGGAGAGTGAGAGAAAGGGACTGTGTTCAGGGGAAATGTTGATAGTGTTATTTAACTCTAGAAAGTTGAGTGAAGTTGAATTTCGTTCCACTCTGCGCAGGCTGATATTTGAGGGAACATTGGTGGTGAGTGTTTTTAAACACGTCTGTCTTCTTTCTGTCAGACCCAGAAGAGTTCCTCAACAAGCTTTTCCAGCTCCTCCGGGTTGAACCTCTTCTGAAGATCAGGTATACTTTCTCTCCTTCCCCTCCCTCTCTTTCCCTCCCCCCCTCTCTCTCGTTCTCTTATTCTTTCTTACAGACACTTTCTCTCCTGCTCCCCCTTGTTCCTTTCAGGTCAGTGACACAGAATCAGCAGCCTCAGGAGTGTCACCTCTACCAGCTCTTCCCTCCATCCGTTCCCCTCTCTCCCTCTTCCCCTGTCCCTCTGTCTCCGTCCCTCTGTCCCATCCCTCTCTCCTCCCCTGCAGTACTCATGAGGGTGGCCAGTGTTCAGACTCTGTTAGAGACATCTTTTCTCCACGCGGGACTAAAGTTTGCTGAGGTAACAACACAAGACGACATAGTAGATACACAAACAAACTCTACGTTGATGTGTTGATGGATTGACTCTCCCCTCCGCCAGGCCCCTTCCTGCCTCCCCCTCCTCATGCCTAGGTTTGGGAAGGACTTCAAGATGTTTGACGCCATCTTGCCTTCACTCACCATCGACATCACAGACCTGCTGGATGACAGTAAGAACCAAAGATATTGTCATGGAAATTCTTACACTAGGACACTGGAAGTCATTCTTAATGAATCATTGTTTATTGTCAGCACACTGGAGAGGTTCCAACCAACTCAATGCACCATAGTACACATGTCAATCAGGAGCTCTGCCTGGGCAGTCCCAGCAGTTATCTTCTATATGACTATATACAGAAAAGTTATATTTGCATAATTCATTTCATTACCATTTTGTTTCATTCATGTGACAGACCAACACCTCACGAGTCTTCTCTCTAAGATGAGACCTTGAAACTGAGATATCTTTTGTTCGTTCTCAAAACAAGGTCTGGGCGTACTGCCAAATTGCGGATTCTGATAAATCAAATTAAATGTTATTTGTCACATATATTTGTCACTGAGGGTTCCGGTGTAGACCTTACGGTGAAATGCTTACTTACAAGCCCTTAACCTCTTTAAGAAAATACCTACAAAAAAAAGAGATAAGAATAACAAATGATTAAAGAGAAGCAGTAAATAACAATAGCGGGGCTATATACAGGGTGTACCGGTACAGAGTCAATGTCAAATCAAACTTTATTTGTCACATACGCCAAAATACAACAACTGTAGACTTTACCGTGAAATGCTTACTTACAAGCCCTTAACCAACAGTGCAGTTCAAGAAGAAGAAAATATTTACCAAGTAGTCTAAAATAAAAAGCAATAATAAAAAGTAACACAAAAAGAATAACAATAACGAGGCTATATTACAGGGGGCACCGGTACTGAGTCAGTGTGCAGGGTTACAGGCTAGTTGAGGTAATCTGTTCATGTAGGTGGGGGCGAAGTGACTATGCATAGGTAACAAGCAAACAGCGAGTAGCAGCAGTGTACAAAAGGGAGAGGGGGCTCAATATAAAATGTCCGGTGGCAATTTCATGAATTTTTCAGCAGTCTTATGGCTTGGAGGTTGAAGCTGTTGAGGAGCCTTTTGGTCCTAGACTAGGTGCTCCGGTGCCGCTTGCCGTGTGGTAGCAGAGAAAACAGTCTATAACTTGGGTGACTGGAGTCTGACAATTTTATGGGCTTCCTTCTGACACTGCCTGTATTTTATACCGGTCCTAGATGGCAGGGAGCTTGGCCCCAGTGATGTACTGGGCTGTTTGCACTACCCTCTGTAGTGGCTTACGGTCGGATGCCGAGCAGTTGCCATACCAGGCGGTGATGCAATGGTCAGGATGCTCTCGATGGTGCAGCTGTAGAACCTTTTGAGGATCTGAGGACCCATGCCAAATCTTTTCAGTCTCCTGAGGGGGGAAAAGGTTTTGTTGTGCTCTCTTCACGACTATCTTGGTATGTTTGGACCATTATAGTTCGTTGGTGATGTGGACACCAAGGAACTTGAAACTCTCGACCCGCTCCACTACAGCCCCGTCGATGTTAATGGGGGCCTGTTCGGCCCATCTTTTCCTGTAGTCAACGATCAGCTGCTTTGTCTTGCTCACATTAAGGGAGAGGTTGTTGTCCTGGCACCACACTGCCAGATCTCTGACCACCTCTCTATAGGCCGTCTCATCATTGTCAGTGATCAGGCCTACCACTGTTGTGTCGTCAGATAACGTAATGATGGTGTTCGAGTCTTGTTTGGCCACGCAGTCGTGGGTGAACAGGGAATACAGGAGGGGGACTATGTACACACCTCTGAGGGGGATCAGCGTGGCAGACGTATTGTTGCCTACTCTTACCACCTGGGGGCGGCCCGTCAGGAAGTCCAAGATCCAGTTGCAGAGGGAGGTGTTTAGTCCCAGAGTCCTTAACCTCTCTAGGGAATTTCACCTGGCCAACATCCGGACAGACTTGGCCAGGGAGAGGTTGAAAATGTCAGTGAAGACACTTGTCAGTTGGTCCACGTATGCTTTGAGTACACGTCCTGGTAATCCATCTGGCCCAGCGGCTTTGTAAATGTTGACCTGTTTAAAGGTTTTGTTCACATCGGCTACCGAGAGCGTTATCACTCAATCATCCAGAACAGCTGGTGCTCTCGTGCATGCTTCAGTGTTGCTTGCCTCGAAGCGAGCATAAAAGGCATTTAGCTCGTCTGGTAGGCTCGCGTCACTGGGCAGCTCGCGTCTGGGTTTCCCTTTGTAGTCATTAATAGTTTTCAAGACCTGACACATCAGACAAGCGTAGTAGGATTGAATCTTAATCCTGTAATCCTGCTTTGCTTGTTTGATGGTTCGTCTGAGGGCATAGTGGGATTTCTTATAAACGTCCAGATTAGGCTACCGCTCCTTGAAAGCGGCAGCTCTAGCCTTTAGCTCGATGCGGATGTTGCCTGTAATCCATGGCTTCTGGTTGGGATATGTATGTACAGTCACTGTGGGGGGGACGTCATCGATGCACTTATTGATGATGCCGATGACTGAGGTGGTGTATTCCTCAATGCCATTGGATGATTCCCGGAAAATATTCCAGTCTGCTAGCAAAACAGTCCTCTAGTGTAGCATCCACATCATCTGACCACTTCCGGGCCGTACGCATTACCCTCTGTGAGGATTCGTTAAATTGGTCACTTGCATGAACTCAGAAATTGGTTATTAGAAAAGCAAAAACATTAAAATTCCCATTACAATATAAACTCATATATGAAAATGTACACTGAGTGTACAAAACACTTTAAGAACACCTGTTCTTTCCATGACATATTGATGTCACTTGTTAAATCCACTTCAATCAGTTTAGATGAAGGGGAGGAGGTTTAAAAAGGATTTTGAAGTCTTGAGACAATTGAGGCATGGATTGTGTATGTGTGCCACTCTTGAGGGTGAATGGGCAAGACAAAATATTTTAGTGCCTTTGAACGGGGTATGGTAGTAGGTGCCAGGCACACCGGTTAGTGTCAAGAACGGCAACGCTATTGAGTTTTTCACATTACAGTTTCCCATGTGTATCAAGAATGGTCCACCACCCGAAGGACATCCAGCCAACTTGACACAACTGTAGAAAGCATTGGAGTCACCTTGGACCAGCATCCCTGTGGAACGCTTTCAGCACCTTGCAGAGTCTATGCCCCAACCAATTGAGTCTGTTTTGAGGGTAAAGGGAGTACAATTCAATATTAGGATTGTGTTCCTAATGTTTGGTGTACGTCTGGTTTATCGGGCGGGTTTCCGGTTGATTACCTATTTAATGCTTTCTTTCTCTTCACTCTCATCACTCTCTCTCTCCCTCCCCCTATTGCAATCTCTTCCTCTCTATTTCTCCCTCCCGCTGTCTCTCTCTCCTCCCCCCTCTCTCTAGCTCTCAGACAGTGCAGTATTTGCCAGGCAGTAGCAGAATGGGAGTGTCTAGAGTGTTATGACGACTTGGACATCACACCTGGTCGTCTCAAACAGTACTGCCACACCTGCAACACTCAGGTAACCATAGCACACCATTATTACCTATAGTACAGCTCTCAAAGTTCAATCAAAAGTCCCTTACATCTACACACTGCAGGACCAATATCCTCTGTCTCCCTTCCTCTTTCTCCCTCCATCCTTTCATTAGGTGCACATCCACAAGAAGCGCCAGTCCCACAGTCCGTGTCAGGTGGGTGTGGCTGGGGGTCCATGGACCGGCCCACTGCATGGAACTCGTCAGCGATTGGCTCTCTTTGCTGTGACGTGCATCGAGACCAGCCACTACGTGAGCTTCGTCAAGCACGGACCCCACCCCAACGACTGGCTATTCTTTGACAGTATGGCCGACAGGGAAGGTGAGAGAGGTCAACTTTAAAAAGGGGCCTTAAGGCCTGCAGCTAATTTTAATTTCTTCCTGTTAGTCAATTGATTGGCCAGAGAGTCTACTCATCTAGTGTTCCAGATCTGAATCATCAATTTGCCCTGATTACAGGGCAAATGCAAATCTGCAGTACTGCAAATCTCAAATAGCCCCCGAAACCATGAAACTCTTAATTTCTATGATCGTGACATCCCATAATAGTTGCCATGTTCTGTTTCCATGGTTACGGCCAGGCGGGGAGAACGGTTTCAACATTCCCCAGGTGAGGGCGTGTCCAGAGGTGGGCCGCTACCTCAGCCTATCGGCGGAGGAGTTGGGCAGGCTAGACCCCGCCTCCTTGAGAGAGTCCGCTCGCCGGCTGCTGTGTGACTCCTACATGTGTCTCTACCACAGCCCCGAGCTCAGCCTGTACAAGTAACACACACACCAATGTGCCTTCAGGATGAGTGACATGCAGTATTGTACATTAACCACTGTTGTGCCTGTTCAAGTAACACACGCACAAGTTCCAGTATTGCACCAATGTGCCTCCAACAAGCAACACAGAAACAGACTCCTACAACAACCACTGCCCAAATGTGCCTTTGCAACACGAACAACCTGTTTTTCACTCTTCTGTTTACTTTATCCTTATGTTCAATGGAAATCTGAGAAGAAAATTATGAATAATTGTATATAATATCATAATTTGATATAATATAATGATGTTATTATATATATCAAAATAATTTGCATATTTTTATTTCACACACCACTTTTTATTCCATATTGGTTATGTTGTAATACATAGATTTAGAAAATGACCATGAAAATATATTAAAGAGAATTATAATGAAATATGTTGTTTGAAACATGTTATTGTCAAAATATGATTCTGGTGTATGAAAAATAGCCCTAAATGCTTATCGGCGCCAGGTAGTCCCGAGATTAGAGTGTTGGGCCAATAGCCGATAAGCCTCTGGTTCAAATACGGGAGCCAACGAGGTAAAAAATCTGTTGCTATGCCCTTGAGCAAGTCACTTAACTTGAATTGCTCCAGGGTTGCTGGACAATGTTTACCCTGGCCGTGACTCCACTCCCTGCAGGTGTCTCAGGGAGAGTTGGGATATACAATAAAAATATTTCCATTACACACTTATTGGTGTAACAGGACATATATATGCACCCCTCCAAATAATAATGATTATTATTATCATCACGTTTTCTTTTAGTAGAGCCACCACGACCTGTGACGGTTTCTTATCAAACGAGGGATAGTGAAATGCAACATGTTAAAGGTGGACTTTGTATTATTAATTGCAATGGTCATAAACTGTACAGCACAAGCAGAGAGGATGTCAAAGAAAATTGGAATCATTGTGAATGCAGCTGAACGTTTTTTGGTTTTTCATAATTTCACAGCCGAGGCCTTGCCAGAAACCCTGTGGGTGATGTAACGTTATCACAGGCCACTGAGCCTGCTAGGGATGTATTTTGGAGTGGACTTGAAGACGTGGGATGGGTTTTACATTTACATTTACATTTAAGTCATTTAGCAGACGCTCTTATCCAGAGCGACTTACAAATTGGTGCATACACCTTATGACAACCAGTGGAACAGCCACTTGCATCTAAATCTTGTTGGGGGGGGGTGAGAAGGATTACTTACCCTATCCTAGGTATTCCTTGAAGAGGTGGGGTTTCAGGTGTCTCCGGAAGGAGACACCTGTTAGTTGACGGTGTCTAATTTTATATGATGTCGTTAACCCCCTTTTCCGTTATGTTTTTATTTCCTCATTCAACACCCCGACTAGCTGGTGGCGGTAATGCGCCATTAACATCGGATGCCAACCGCCTTTAAATCCCATTGAAGGGGAAGTTTTATTTTTCAACTACTATGTTTGCCCACAAGAAGGCAGAGAACAGCGACATCGATCATGAAACGTCATCATTATGAGACCGACCATCGTATGTTATTTTTTACCTTTTTTCGACCATCATATGTCGTCCATTCAAGTTGTGTTCACTACTTGTATTTTGATGATTATCCATTATTTGCCTGCTAATTCTGCACAATAGTAATATAGAAGCATATTAAACAGTAGTTGGAACGTGTCTGAAAGGTAAGGAATGTTGGCATTTTAAATATTTAACCTCTAATGTTTACTATAGTAGATGTCTGAAACTAGCTAGTAACGGTAGCTAACTAAGATTGCATGCTATCAAGCTAGACAGCTGCTTCAGTACATTTGTAGTCTATTAGCAAAAGTCCCAGTTTACATTAGGGACATGTCTTGATAGTGCCTTTAAATGTAATTGACGTCGATAAACGTATGGTTTACACCTGCTGTAATCTGGCATGTGACAAATACACTTTGATTTGATTGTAGCCAGATCTAGCGATCTTTCGTTCAAATTTAAAACGAAACTAATACGTTTTTTTGTAATAGTCTCTGACACAAGCAAGATCTATGAAGTTCTGCAAAAACAAAGATCTGTGTTTGTTTTGGTCATTGTTAATATGTACTTACTGACAGTTCCTGTCATGTAATAATGTTGTGTTTTCTCTTTGGGTTTGTGGTGCTACTTTGTGTGGTTGTTCAGCAGAGTTTTACGTTGTCATGGCGACTCCAGGGGGACAGGGGGGAGGGGCGTTGTCTACAAGAGGAGGAGCTAGGAGGATGAAATGGGCTTTGGAGCTGACATTGGGCAATGCCAGGTAAGAAGAGAAACCCACAGGTGTGTAGGGTTTAGTGGTTGATTTTTGGATTGGAACTCTATCAGCCATGTTGATTTTATCTGACAAATGGTGTATTATTGTGCCCAGAGCCCACATTTGATCATGAATTCAGATACACAGGCATGACTTGCTTGAAGAACTAGCTACCTTGTTAGAACTATGAATAACCTGTATATCCTTTCACCATCTACAGCCCTCTGAATAAAGTGAACTGAACTGACCTATGTCTCTTCCAGGGGTCGTTGTGACAGACAGAGTAACCAGGGAGTTGTGATGTATCCAATTGGCTATTCAGACAAACCAGTCCCAGACACCAGCATCCAGGAATCAGACAAAAACCTGGTGGAGAAGGTAGGTAGTGTAGAGGAGGAATTTAAATGATCTGTTTGTGCTTTTGCCAAATCCGTTGCTGTCATTGTCAATTAGTGACAGGAAGTTTGCATGGTAACACAATCAGACTGGCCCTCGGGCTACATATGATCAGGAAGCATTAACAAATCTCCCTGTGCACATTGTACTTAAAAAAAGAAAATGCCTTGAATATACAGGTAACTGCCAAACTAAAGGAAACATTTCAGTAAATGAGGGATACAAAGTACACTGCTCAAAAAAAAAAGGGAACACTAAAATAACACATCCTAGATCTGAATGAATGAAATATTCTTATTAAATACTGTTTTCTTTACATAGTTGAATGTGCTGACAACAAAATCACACAAATTATCAATGGAAATCAAATTTATCAACCCATGGAGGTCTGGATTTGGAGTCACACTCAAAATTAAAGTGGAAAACCACACTACAGGCTGATCCAACTTTGATGTAATGTCCTTAAAACAAGTCTAAATTAGGCTCAGTAGTGTGTGTGGCCTCCACGTGCCTGTATGACCTCCCTACAAAGCCTGGGCATGCTCCTGATGAGGTGGCGGATGGTCTCCTGAGGGATCTCCTCCCAGACCTGGACTTAAGCATCCTCAGACCCCTCACAAGGGGTCTGAGGATCTCATCTCGGTACCTAATGGCAGCCAGGCTACCTCTGGCGAGCACATGGAGGGCTGTGCGGCCCCCCAAAGAAATGCCACCCCACACCATGACTGACCCATCGCTAAATCGGTCATGCTGGAGGATGTTGCAGGCAGCAGAACGTTCTCCATGGCGTCTCCAGAATGTCACGTCTGTCACATGTGCTCAGTGTGAACCTGCTTTCATCTGTGAAGAGCACAGGGCGCCAGTGGCGAATTTGCCAATCTTGGTGTTCTCTGGCAAATGCCAAACGTCCTGCACGGTGTTGGGCTGTAAGCACAACCCCCACCTGTGGATGTCGGGTCCTCATACCACCCTCATGGAGTCTGTTTCTGACCGTTTGAGCAGACACATGCACATGCGTGGCCTGCTGGAGGTCATTTTGCAGGGCTCTGGCAGTTACATTGTGTTGTTTAAGTGTTCCCTTTGTTTTTTTGAGCAGTGTAATATTGAAAGCAGGTGCTTCCACACAGGTGTGGTTCCTGAGTTAATCACGCAACCAACATCTCATCCTGGTTAAGGTTGTGTATAAAAATGCCCTGTTGCCCATTGTTTAAGCTTCCATGGCTAGAAGAAGAGATCTCAGTGACTTTGAAAGAGGGGTCTCAAAGGAGCATAGGGGGTTTAAAGGGTGTTTATCTCAGTCTCCAGAACTCAACCCAATTGAACACTTACGGGAGATTCTTGAGCGGCACAATATCCCCCCTTTTCCGCAATTGTTTTTTATTTGTTTTATTCAACAAAAGACTTTGATGGAGTTTCTCATGGAAGAATGGTGTCACATCCCTCCAATAGAGTTCCAGACACTTGTTAAATCTATGCCAAGGTGCATTGAAGCTGTTCTGGCGACCCAACGCCCTTTTAAGACACTTTACCTTGGTGCTTCCTTTATTTTGTCAGTTACCTGTAGATTGTTATTAACTTGCTTTCTCTCGCCCCCCATAACAGCGTTGCTGGGACGTAGCTCTGGGGCCTCTGAAGCAGATTCCTATGAATCTATTCATTATGTACATGTCTGGTAACACCATATCCATCTTCCCCATCATGATGGTCTGTATGATGGCCTGGAGGCCCATCCAGGCTCTCATGTCCATGTCTGCCAGTGAGTGTTTATTTAACCAATAAGGCACCTTGTGTGGGTTGGTGGTATATTGCCAATATACCATGACTAAGGGCTGTTCTTAAGCACAACGCAATGCGGAGTGCCTGGATACAGCCCTTAGCTGTTGTTAGTTGTTCACTCTGCTTGTCAGAACCTAACGGACAACTAGGAAAAGCTCAAACCAAGTTTATTCACCCAATGGGTCAGACAGCTGAAACGACAAAGATATGTTCCCACCAGCACAATAATTTATTCTCCTCTTTAGGTGATGTCTCCTCCTTCTCTCTAAACATTACATCTTTGTTGCTAGACAGGAAGTTAAGTGATGTGTGTAATAAACTGTTCCTTCTCCCTTAATCTGACCTGACTTGACCTCGGGCCCCATTCCTCACCAAACCACATCTCTCCACCCTTACCAGTGACCTCAACCATGTGATTGCCTTTTCCCTCACTTAGTAACTCTCCAAGCCCATGTCTCGTATCCACCCTTAATTGACCCCACCATATACATTCCTCCTATGTATAACCATTAACTTCTGGTGTAGCAAGTATTTCAAATAATAACGCAACAACTGAAACCAGAGTGTAGCCCTTCTCCACTCCATAGGGTTCCTAATATCTAACAATAACATGTTCTGTTAGAATGTAAGCTCTCTGCATTCTACTCTCTCCCTTAGTGACATGAATAAGTATATTTCAAGTTTAGAAGTCAGTACCCATCAGTCCCCCCTTTTGAATAATAACGCCGTACTGTTCAACATTATATACACTTGGAAATTACTTATAAATGAACAAAAAATAAAACATTAACAACACAGTTGATTATTAGGTTTACACCTCTGAGACTCGTGGTCTCTGATATGTAACTACACTATGCATACTTTTATGTTCATATTTCGTTGGACAACTGATAATGACATTTCAGCTGGAGCTTTTGACTTTCTTCATGTCCTCCTTCTGGTTCCTAAGAGAGTGACAGCACAAGACTTGAAAGCAAAAAGAAACACAAAACATAACAAGTATTAATAATATGGTATGCATAAACTTATATAAACTCAGCAAAAAATGAAACGTCCTCTCACTGTCAACTGTGTTTATTTTCAGCAAAATTAATTATGTGTAAATATTTGTATGAACATAAGATTCAACAACTGAGACATAAACTGAACAAGTTCCACAGACATGTGACTAACAGAAATTGAATAATTTGTCCCTGAACAACGGGAGGGGGGGATCAAAAGTAACAGTCAGTATCTGGTGTGGCCACCAGCTGCAAAGTACTGCAGTGCATCTCCTCCTCATGGACTGCACCAGATTTGCTGTTTTTGCTGTGAGATGTTATCCCACTATTCCACCAAGGCACCTGCAAGTTCCCGGGCATTTCTGGGGGGAATGGCCCTAGCCCTCACCTTCCGATCCAACAGGTCCCAGACGTGCTCAATGGGATTGAGATCCGGGCTCTTCGCTGGCCATGGCAGACACTGACATTCCTGTCTTGCAGGAAATCACGTACAGAATGAGCAGTATGGCTGGTGGCATTGTCATGCTGGAGGGTCATGTCAGGATGAGCCTGCAGGAAGGGTACAACATGAGGGAGGAGGATGTCTTTCCTGTAACGCACATCGTTGAGATTGCCTGCAATGACAACAAGCTCAGTCCGACGATGCTGTGACACACCGCGCCAGACCATGACGAATCTTCCAACTCCAAATCGATCCTGCTCCAGAGTATAGGCCTCGGTGTAACGCTCATTCCTTCGACGATAAATGCGAAACCGACCATCACCCCTGGTGAGACAAAACTGCGACTCGTCAGAGAAGAGCACTTTTTGCCAGTCCTGTCTGGCCCAGCAACGGTGGGTTTGTGCCCGCAGGCAACGTTGTTGCCGGTGATGTCTGGTGAGGACCTGCCTTTACAACAGGCCTACAAACCCTCAGTCCAGCCTCTCTCGGCCTATTGCGGACAGTCTGCGCACTGATGGAGGGATTGTGCGTTCCTGGTGTAACTTGGGTAGTTGTTGTTGCCATCCTGTACCTGTCCTGCAGATATGATGTTCGGATGTACCAATCCTGTGCAGGTGTTATTACACGTGGTCTGCCACTGCGAGGGCGATCAGCTGTCTGTCCCATCTCCCTGTAGCGCTGTCTTAGGCATCTCACAGTACGGACATTGCAATTTATTGCCCTGGCCACATCTGCAGTCCTCATGCCTCCTTGCAGCATGCCTAAGGCATGTTCACGTAGATGAGCAGGGACCCTGGGCATCTTTCTTTTGGTGTTTTTCAGAGTCAGTAGAAAGGCCTCTTTAGTGTCCTAAGTTTTCATAACTGACCTTAATTGCCTACCGTTTGTAAGCTGTTGGTGTGTTAACGACCGTTCCACAGGTGCATGTTCATTAATTGTTTATGGTTCATTGGACAAGCATGGTCCTGAAAATGGAACGTATCTTATTTTACTGAGTTTATATGCAAAGAAAAACCCAAGTTTGATAACATGACAATTCCCACTCTCTCTTCGTCTGACTCTATGCCTTCGGGATACTTTTCTGCTGGATTCCACTAAAATTAAGGCCATATGAAGCCTCGTGCTTTCACCCAGTCTTCCCCTGTCAGGCCACAGGCTCCAAGAGGTGTTCCCAAGCCATGTCATTTTCACTTCACTCCCCATCTCTTTCCTCTTCCATGTCCACCCGATAAACACATGCGGTGGCCTTAATCAACTTTACTTAATCTTGAGGTAACTCAACACTTTATATACGTTTCAACATCAATGCCCTCAAAAGATATCCCAACAATGCTACTAAAGTAACCCCTGCTACTACTAACACTGCCCCTGACGTGTTCTTCACAATACCCTTCATTTGCTCTGTAGTCCAGTTCCATGCTGTTACTATATTATCCTTTGCCATTACTACAACTCCTTCAGTTACTGTCCCTAAAGTGACTGCCGTGAGAATAGCTATTGCCCGTGAATCTGTCTCCTACTCTTCTGTTATCTTCTTGGTTCACTGATAAGTCTAGGACTGAACCTTTCAGATACTCCCTACTGGTCTCCCAACTCATACCCTGTTCCCTAACCACCAACATCTCCAATGACCTCCTGTGTTCTGCTACAGTTGGTACCTGTGGATAATACTTTCCTGTACTCAGGTTAGGTACACATCGCTCATCCCAAGGCCGATCTACACCCCACCCCTTTGAACACCCTCGTTACAGTATAATAATTGTGTCGCTCGGTCCCAATCTTCTGGGAGATATGTCAAGTGTTTGCTGGCTGTTAGAAATGGGGGAGAGATTAGTGGCGTTGGAAGACTATCCAACCGTACAAAACTCTGAGTCACATGTTTCTTAATCCCACTATGCTATTATTACCACTTACTTCCCTTCTGGGGATTTGGCCTCCTATATACAGGGAACTGTGGCTATTATTTAATTGACAAACCAATCACTGAAAGTTCTTTTTTTTTTTTACTTCAGTTTATTTTCGTAAATAGTTTAACTGTTATTTTTCTTAACTGCGCTGTTGGTTACGGGTTTGTAAGTAAGCATTTCACTGTTGTACTTGGCGCATGTGACATAAAATACGTCAAATCAAATTGTATCAGCATGTTACCACTGCTCACTGTTGCCTTTTCTCTCAGCATTCAAGCTGTTGGAGAACTCTAACCAGCAATGGCTTCAGGGGCTGGTCTATTCTGTAGGAAACCTGCTTGGCTCGGCATTGGCTATCTACAAGTGTCAATCAATGGGGCTTCTCCCAACGCACTCTTCTGATTGGCTCGCTTTCATAGAACCGCCTGTGGTGAGATTTTTTGCTATGCTGTTAAATCCAGTTTTAGCACATATTTTGTGTTTTATATGTTTTTCAGGTTTATTTGTCATGTGTAATGAATACATTGGAAATCTTACTCACGCATTTTCTGTCCTCTGCAGAGAATGGAGATTATGGGTGGAGGGATGGTGTTGTGAAGAGGGCAGATGCGCGTGCACACTGAAATATGCTCAACTATTAATTATGAATACATGAAATCTCTTCCAAGTCTCTGGCTTTTAGGTTTTTGTCAAACCCCTCAAGGTTTGTATTGATCCCTACACTTTGTTTCTGTTCATTTGTGGGTTTTTATTGCAATTTTCACAGGTGATCAAACGTTACAACTGATAATATTAGGGGGCAAACGACATCCACCATCCTACTAAATCCACATTAGGTTTAATTAAGATGTCACCATAACATGTTTTTCATTTAAACTTTTTGTCAAATAAAAGGGTCAAAAAACAAATTAAGGTATCAAATGTATTTTGTAGAAAACTGAAGAAAAACTTGCACAGGACAGAATGATGACTCCACTGGCAAATGTGTGGGAATGTCACTGTTCTAGAATAGTAAATAAAAACATTCTTCAGAAATTGAGATTTCCCCTTTAAACCTTGGACACGCCTGTTTTCAAACTTGTTTTCTCCGCGTTGGTGAAGAATGTGGAAAGGTAGGTTTTGCATTGTACCATCAGGCCATTTCTTCCAAATCATCCACTTTGTCCAGGCATGTCATTTCATCAGGTGATATTTGCAACAATGGTTACATATGACTATTTCTGCTCATGCATGTTACACATTGCAAGTCTTAAATTGATGGAAATTAGCAATGGCTTTCTAATGCTTGTTACATCTGCAATTGTCAAGCTTACAATTTTACAAACAAAACAGGTTAGAAGAAAAATGAGATTACTAACTGAAATTCCAGCCAATCATTGAGCAGCATTTGCACTGTTAAACAAATGAATCTCGCATATTTATATTTGTTCCCCTGCCTCCACATGACGTGGTTATTTCCAAGAGAATATACTGCTTCAAAACGTGGTCAGAGATAGGCGATGATAGCCCATCCACGGAGTGTAGATGGCAGATAAATGAAAACTCATTTAGACTGCAGGTAAGACTTTCCTCACTATTTGCTGTCATTTAATATGTCATGTTTTTTCAATGGGTGACTACTTTGAAGAATATTAAACAAATCAAAAGGTGTATTATTTCATTTTTGATGTCTTCACTATTATTCTACAATGTAGAAAATAGTCAAAATAAAGAAAAACTTGATTGAGTTGGTGTGTCCAAACTTTTGACTGGAACTGTATATTACCTGCTGCTGCTTACTATCAGGCTGTTAGTAAATGAGTGAGTGAATGGTGGGAAGGGGAGGGCCAATGTGTGCAACCTCTGTAAATGTCTGTACTGCTCTGTCACTACACAAATGCGATGATATGTGTTCCAGTACCTCAGAACTCCCCAACCACCCTCTCGTGCTCACTTTTTGTTCCGGCACCTCCCGAGTTACAGATTTAGCACTGCTGTGACCCTCCCATCTCCCTCCCTCGCTAGCTCGCTCTTTCTTCGCTGTGGAAGATGTGAGAGTTTGTTCTCAAAGTAGACTACAGTAAATAATTTCCTCCATTCCAAAAATACTGAATCTTAGCAGTCCCCACCACACTCTCTCTCTCTCTCTCTTTATTTCTCTCTGTCTCCAATCAGCATGGTGTGTGTAGAAGCGATCAGATGAGCACAGTAGACAGAATCCACAGGACCAGGTTTCTTGCTTATTCCTTCTTGAATCCGGGAATCTTCCAACCAGAATTCCTGGAAAACCAGAATAATTTTGGGAAAGTTTAACATTTACTTGCTAAACCTGTTCTAGGATTATTCTACCTTTTGATGATATGCCTGTACTGGAAGAAGAAACTGGTGAATCCACTTCTGACCTAACTCTAGATGGCGCCACCAGTCCCTGGCAGGGCCAGGTAAAGCAATTAGGCTTGTAACGCTAAGGAACAGATTAAATGACACCATAGAGAGAACGTCTCCTATCTTTGCCATATTGGCTTCTTTCTCCATTTATCTCTATGCGTTTATATAGTGGCCAACTCCTTGAAATCAGGGGAAGGGGGATACCTAGTTAGTTGTACTACAATGTGCCTTCCGCATTTAACCAAACTCCTCTGAATCAGAGAGGTGCGGGGGGATGCCATAATCGACTTCCACGTCTTCGGCACCCGGGGAACAGTGGGTTAACTGCCTTGCTCAGGGGCAGAACGACAGATTTTTTTTACCTCGTCAGCTCGGAGATTCAATCCAGCAACCTTTCGGTTACTGGCCCAACGCTCTGACCACTATTGCTACCTATTGTAGTGTACTATTTATATGTACTAAATTAGTGTACTATATAACTACTGTGCTTTATCTTGGACAGGCCGCAGTTGTAAATGAGAACTTGTTCTCAACTGGCTAACCTGGTGAGAGAAAATAAATATATATATATATATATGACACGGGGTGTCATTTGAGACTTAGCCATTGATATTGTTGAATCTGATTGATACTAATAGGGGTGCAGTGGTTTTGTACAAAATATAATGCTGTCACTAACCCCCCTCTTAGGATTCTAGCTGTGGTGAGATGCCGGTACTGGAGGAAGAGGCTAATGCTACTACCATTACTGACCTCCTAACTCGAGGTGGCGCCACCAGTAAAGAAAATGTATGGGAGTAAAGAGTGCATATGTTCTTTAGGAATGTAGTCGAGTAAAAGTTGTCAAAAATTAAAAGTACAGAGCCTGAAAAATTACTTCATTACTGAAGTAGTACTTTAAAGTATTTTTACTTAAAGGGGCAATCTGCTATTCAAACAATAACAAAGCGACACACAACCACTGTAAGGGTGTATGGAAATCCCCACTGTTAACTGAGGAGTCACCATTTATAGTTAATGGTAATCATCCAACCATTATGTTCAATATAACGATAAACTGCGTTCATTAATCTGACTCCAATAACATGTGAATAAATGCAACAGGCTGTGTACGTCTCTGGAGGATCTAGTCAAGGTAGCGAGCTTTGCATCACCTCTCAGTATGACTATAATGGACACGTGTCTAACTTTCACCGTTATGCAATTATTAAGAGACTAGATGCAAATAGCTAATCCTAGCGACCAATATTCTAGCATTCATTTATTGAGGCAAGCAGATCACAGATGTCAAGGTGGTACTGTACAGTGCATTTAGAAAGTATTCAGACCCCTCGACTTTTTCCCATTTTGTTACGTTACAGCCTTATTCTAAAATGTATTAAATCCCCCCCCCATCAATTTACAAACAAACCCCATAGTGACAAAGTAAAAACAGGTTTAGACATTTTTGTTCAAAAAATAATAATTAACAAATGGAAATAATACATTTACATAAGTATTCAAACCATTTACTCAGTACTTTGTTGAAGCACCTTTGGCAGCGACTACAGCCTCAAGTCTTTTTGGGTATGACGCTGCAAGCTTGGCAAACCTGTATTTGGGGAGTTTCTCTCATTCTCTGCAGATCCTCTCAAGCTCTGTCAGGTTGGATGGGGATTGTTGCTGCACAGCTATTTTCAGGTCTCTCCAGAGAAGTTTCATCAGTTTCAAGTCCGGGCTCTGGCTGGGACACTCAAGGACATTCCGAGACTTGTCCCGGAGCCACTCCTGCATTGTCTTGGCTGTGGGCTTAGGGTCATTGTCCTGTTGGAAGGTGAACCTTTGCCCCAGTCTGAGGTCCTGAGCGCTCTGGTGCAGGTTATCATCAATGATCTCTCTGTACTTTTCTCCATTCATCTTTCCCTCGATCCTGACTAGTCTCAAAGTCCCTGCTGCTGAAAAACATCCCTACAGCATAATGCTGCCACCACCGTAGGTGCTTCACCGTAGGGATGGTGCCAGGTTTCTTCCAGACGTGACACTTGACATTCAAGCTAAAACGTTCAATCTTAGTTTCTTCAGACCAGAGAATCTTGTTTCTCATGGTCTGAGAATCCTTTAGATGCCTTTTGGCAAACTCCAAGCGGGCTGTCATGTGCCTTTTACTGAGGAGTGGCTTCACTCTACCATAAAATGCTGTTTGGTGGAGTGCTGTAGAGATGGTTGTCCTTTTGGAAGGTTCTACCATCTCTCCAGAGGTACTCTGGAGCTCTGTCAGAGTGATCATAAGGTTCTTTGTCACCTCCCTGAACAAGGCCCTTCTCCACCTGATTGATCAGTTTGGCCAGATGGCCAGCTCTAGGAAGAGTCTTTGTGGTTGCAAACTTCTTCCATTTAAGAATGATGGAGGCCACTGTGTTCTTGGGCACATTCAATGCTGTTGGGAGAGCATCAGTTATTGTTTATAGTTATTTCCGCAGAGCATGGTTTGGAGCGCACACTTCAAACCTATTGTGTTATGTAAATGGTAAATGATCACAGACCAGCAGATCAACAGACGGAGTATTACACCATTGATAAAATGTAACAAAATGACATGAACATAAGAAGACAAACCTGGAACGATTAAATATGAAACATAATTATTATTTGCTGAATTGAAAAATCCTGATATCAAACTAATTGAGATTATAGATTGAGATCCTAAATGACTCAATCATGCTTCATATTGAATTCCTATTGGAATGAATTGCTGAATTACTTAATTATGTTAATGATGAGAATGATTGTTATGATTTGACTTTCTCATTTGATTGGATACATGTTATTCTGTTTTGTTTGTTATGCAGCACAGACAAACTACCCAGTAAATATACCACTTTGTGTTTAAAGGAATTCCTGCCTCAGTCTCCGCCATTCCTCTGTCACGTGAACCGTGACCACCTGTTCACCTTCACTAGTGTCAGTCATCCTACCTGTCCATCTACACACACAAATTATAATCATCTTTCACCCTCTCTCTTCCTTATCTCTTATCTCTCTCTTTCTCTCATCGCTTTCTCTTATTTCTCTATCATCTCACGCTGGCATTGCTCCCTCATCTTTTTCTATTATCTCTATCAATCTAATCTATACCAGGATTCTCCCAGATTGTATAATATTGGGATTTGAGGAGCTAATAAACCAGGCAGCTACTGATGTCCAAGTTTCCAATGGAAAGTGAAAAGGGGCATACCTAGTCAGTTGTTCACCTGAAATGTGTCTTCCGCATTTCACTGGGTGTCGAGGCTTGTCTGGCAGGAAACCCAGAACATCAAGAACAAGAGCATAGCATCTACTAAGAACATAATGCCTATCGAGATGCCAACCAGGAGTAAAACGTCTAGCAAGAGAATGATGCCAAGCAGAAAGTAAACACCTACCAAGAACACAACGGCTAGCAAGAAATTGACCCCTGGCAGGAGCAGAACTCCAAAGAGCATACTGAAAACCCCTGCCAATAGAATAGTGAAAACCCCTACCAAGAGAATTTCATACTGAAAACGTCTATCAAGAGCATACTGAAAACGCCTAGCAAGAAACAAACGCCTCGCAAGAGCGTGCATACAAAAGGGCCTATCAAGAGCAAAAACGGCTACGGAAAGCGAAGACAAAACACCTACAGAGACTAAGATCTACAGAGATTCAAACATCTATCAAGTGTGAAGAGGAAATGCCTACAGACAGTGAAAGGCCTACAATGATTGAAAAACTCACAGACAGCGAATGGCAGAGTTTATTTACAGAATTTAAAAGGCCTACCAGTGAAAGAGAAAGGCCTACCCAGAGAGAAAGGCCTGCAGAGACTAAGAAGCCTACTGAAGGGGAAATGCCTACCCACAGAGAAACGCCTATCGAAAGTGAAAGGACTAAAAAGACCAAAAGGCCTACCGAGAGGGCGAAGTCTACCGAGAGGGCGAAGTCTACAGAGAGGGCGAAGTCTACAGAGTCTATCAGTTACATGCACAGTAACATCAGAACAGTGATTACTCACCATGAACTGGTAGAAGCTTTTTCCTTTAACGAGTCCAACGTGAAGGATATACTGCTTTCCCGGGAACGGGCCCAAATCCTTGTCATTTGCATGAAGAGAAGACAGGGAAAAGGGGGCGGAGGTCAGGTTGCCTTTATGAGAATTTGTTGGCGAGCGAGTAAACCCCCACTGCCATCAGTTCTATTGGCAGACCTGCAATCATTGGAAAATATAATCGATGACCTACGAGCAAGATTAAACTACCAACGGGACATTCAAAACTGTAATTTCTTATGTTTCAATGAGTTGTAGCTGAACGATGACATGAACAACATACAGCTGGCAGGTTTTACACTGTATCGGCAGGATAGAACAGCAGGCTCTGGTAAGACCAGGGGTGGCGGTCTATGTATATTTGTAAACAACAGCTGGTGCACAATATCTAAGGAAGTCTCAACGTTTTGCTCGTCTGAGGTAGAGTATCTCATGATAAGCTGTAGACCACACTACCTACCTATAGTTATCATCTGTATTTTTTGTAGCTGTCTACATACCACCACAGACCGATGCTGGCACTAAGACCGCACTCAATGAGCTGTATACCGCCATAAGTAAACAGGAAAACGCTCATCCAGAGGAGGCACTCCTAGTGGCCGGGGACTTTAATGAATGGAAACTTAAATCTGTTTGACCAAATTTCCACCAGCATGTTAAACGTGCAACCTGAGGGGGAAAAAAACTCTTGACCACCTTTTCTCCACACACAGAGACGCAAACAAAGCTATCTCTCGGCCTCCATTTGGCAAAGCTAACCATAACTCTATCCTCCTGAGTACACCACATCAGTCACAGGCTTCATCAACAAGTGCATCGATGACGTCGTTCCCACAGTGACTGTACGTACATACCCCAACCAGAAGCCATGGATTACAGGCAACATTCGCACTGACCGAAAGGGTACAGCTGCCGCTTTCAAGGAGTGGGACTCTAACCCGGAAGCTTATAAGAAATCCAGATATGCCCTCCGACGAACCATCAAACAGGCAAAGTGTCAATACAGGACTACGATTGCATCGTACTACACCGGCTCCAGAGTGTGCAAAACTGTCATCAAGGTGAAGGGTAGCTACTTTGAAGAATCTCCAAAATAAAATATTTTGATTAACACATGATTCCATATGTGCTATTTCATAGTTTTGATGTCTTCACTTTTATTCTACAATGTAGAAAATAGTAAAAAAAACAAAGAAAAACCCTTGAATGAGTAGGTGTGTCCAAACCTTTGACTGGTACTGTACATATTACCTAAAATACCTCGACTAACCTGTGCACCTGCACATTGACTCTATACCGGTACCCCCTGTATATAGCCTCGCTACTGTTATTTTATTGTTGCTCTTTAATGATTTGTTATTTTTTTTACTTCTGTTTTATTTATTTTGTTTGTAAATACTTTATCACTTATTTTTCTTAAAACTGCTTGTTGGCTAAGGGCTTGTAAAGTAAACATTTCACTCTAAGGTCGACACCTGTTGTATTCGGCGCTTTTGACAAATGAAATTTGATTAGATTTGATTTAATACTAAATTACCTAGACGATTGGCTAACCTGTGCTCATTCACGGGATCAGGCAGAAGCTGACACGACATCTCTCCTGAAGCACATCTCAGAGCTAGGCCTCAGGTTGAACATGCAAAAAGCCACCTGGCCCGCACACAAACTGCAATATTTGTGGGCATGCGGATCGACTTGTCTTTAATGAGGGCCCACTTCGACGAAGAGAATGTCCAGAAATTGTAGTTCACCTCAATGTTTTTGTCCAAAACCAGAAGGTAAATGTTTTTCAGTGTCAGAGACCGATGGGTCGCCTCTTTTTTGACCCCATTGGGCCTTCTACACTTGCAGAGACCCCTGCCGAGTTGGTTCAATGCTCAGGGTTTACATCCCAAGGAAGACAGGTATTGTCGTCTGACTGTGTCCAAGGAATGTACCTGAGCAGTGGCAAGATAGCAATCACTGAAATTCTTTTCAGTCAAGATACGCCTGGACAGAGTCCATCGGAGGGAACTGGTCCAAACAGACGCCTCCTTGACAGGCTGGTGAGCAGGTATTGAGGAGGAGGGAGACCAGTGGGACATGGAGCCCCAGCTGGTCCAAACTCCCCATCATCATGCTGGACTTAAGAGCAATCCAACTAGCTGGGCTCAAATCTTCTACTACAACTGTGAGACTAACCTGTGCTGGTACAGACAGACAGCACCACAGTGGTACCTGTGGGCGGTCTGGGTTACCACCAAGGGGGTCTGGGTTCCATTCGCCTCCACCAGATGGCACTTACACTTCTGCCGTGGTCACAGAAGAATCTGGCCTCACTGCGAGCTGTACACCTCCCAGGGACTCTGCAGCGGACATGCTGTCCAGGGAAAGCCCTCGGGAAGGGGAGTGGTGACCGCATCCCCGAATAGTGACGGGAAAGCAGAGCTGGATCTGTTTGCCTCAGAGAGAAACACACGGTGCCCCCTCTGGTTCTTGATATCCCCCCCGGGCCACTTGGTCTAGATGCCCTGGTTATACACCTTTCCCCGTTCCCGCTGATTCCAGTGACTCTTGTCAGAATCAGGGAAGCAGGCCACCAGGTTCTTCTGATTTCCCTGAGATGGCAGAGACACAACTGGTTCAGCACAATACTGTCACTCCTAGCAGGGACAGCATGGGAACTACCTCGAAGGCCAGACCAATTGTCACAGGAGGGGGGCACATTGAGGCATCTGAATCCCTCCCTCCTGCAGCTGTGGGCCTGGCCGCTGAACAGCGAAAATGGTCTGGTTTAGATTTTGAGCCCTCTGTTGTTAACATCTTACAGTGTCAGGGCCCCGTCCACCACATCAATCTATGACACAAGGTGACGCGAATTCTGCCAGTGGTGTGGGTGGAGCAGGGGGTTGCTCTTCTTGTAGAATAAATTGATGAATACATGAATGCTATCGAAATTATTTGGATGCATTCAAGCATCTATCTATTTATATGTGCATGTATTTATTTATTTGTGTGTACATTTTATTTATTCATTCATTTTTTTTCAAATTGTGGCAGATTACGTCCTCCATACAATTTACCTACTTGTTGTTTGTTTCTTTGTTCTATGGCCTATCTCATGTTGCTATGTAGGCCTAAATGTTGTTGACTGAGATTGGATGATGGAGCATGATGTTACACCGATTGCGACAGATGTCCATGGTCCATTCTTTACCCGACATTCTAATCGAACACATTTCTCCAGTATTAGGTTATGAGAATAGACAATACTCATTTAGCAATGCAGCCAAGAATGACTATTTTCTCAAAACATGTTTACTGGCAAGCTTATCAAATGGGCTAAATGTAAAACAAATTATTAATAGTTTTTTTGGCACAATAAATTAACTTTAACACCCTAATTAGATGACTGTCGTTCGACTGGGCGTGTAGGCCAATAGGCTAAAAATGTTGTACCTGTGACCGACCTGTTAACCGGTTCGACTTGATGCCACAACCGTGGATGTCAGTGAGGGGATTCGATTAATCTGTCTCGGGAGCCTGGTGTGGCGTGTTTTGCACCGGGTGAAATTTGATCGCATACGTTTTGGAACCGGGCTGCCTCCTCGGCGTGAGCCAGGTGCCCGTTCAAAGCCCACGGAGACGTCGGCTTAAAACAAAAGTGATGTAATTAAGCATGTGGGGTAATGAGTAGCATATGCTAAATTGATTGCCATATCTGCCTTACCAATGAAAAGTCGTTTGAAAATTAAAATATATACTTTATGGAAATGATATGTACGTTTCTGGACGATGTACCATGCTGCCTTGTTAACAAAATGACCAAGCAGCACATAGTATTGTTCTTTTTGAGAGGGTACTCCTCCCTTACCGCTTTTCCCCGTTCACGTCACAGTCCATAGACCGGTGTCTCGCGGCTCAGCATAATCGAATCCTCCCATTGTCGGAGTCTTTCTGAAGGGCGTGACAGGTGTGGTATGTTAAAAGGATGGACTAACTACCCAGGTTGTTATTCTTTTACTTTATGTGCAAGGACGCTTGCGCACCTTTCTTATAACGTTCATTGTGTTGTAGTACAATAAATCAACGTTTGGGATTGTTTTGTTTGTTTTTACGGGTTCACGTCTTCACTTGGCTAGTTTTCATTTTGGAGGAGTCTTTATTTATTTTTTATCCAACCAGCTTTTTCGCACTCGGTCTCCTGTCCTTCGCTCTCTGTATCTAGACACGTTTTGAGATATCAGGTTTTATGCAAAGCAAAACAGTTGCAGTGGAATTAACTTTCGACTCTACGGCATATGTATGACCATTCAGTGAATACCTCACAGAACAGAGCTGAAAGGGTTCATTTGAAATCTGGTTTGATCTGTCAAGGCTTGCCTAGTCGCCATGGAGAGGCAGAACAGTCACCAAGCAACTTATTCTTCCCAACACCCATTTGTGCACACGTTGAAACTGACCAGGGCGCAGTTAATAAGGGTGAGTTGTCTTTATTATGCTTGAGGAAATGTGGTAAGAGCTGCACAACGATCTCATACCTCCAAAACATGCTAACCTCTCACCATTATGCCTAACCTGGTCAGCCGCCAGTGGGCGTTATGGATCTCCACATGCCCGGCAGGCTACATTATATTTATACCACTATCATTATTCACGATTGATTAATGATTATCTGTAATCATGGTAGCGTCCACATTTGAATGTAGTTCATTAAATGAAGTGTTCAGAAATATATAACATTCTTATTTATAATAAAAATGACACTACATTATTCACCATTCAGTTACTATTGGGCACAACATGATCCGAAAACACAACCAAAACAAAATGCAAATGCCTCCAACAAGTTGGTAGTCAACAAGTTTGATGTAGTCATTGCGTGCTATGAATATGGGACCGTAAACTAAACTTTTGTCTACTTTAATACACTATAAGGGAATTTGTCCAAATACTTATACACCTTCAAATAAAACAGGTTTGAATGAAAATCCTCACAAATAAAAGGTGACATTCTGTACTGTCGACTCATGAAATATTTGATCTCAAATTCAAAATGCTTGAGTATAGAGGCAAATTAAACGTTTTAGCTTCACTGTCCAAATAAATATGAAAGGGTTGTATGTCTCTGTGTGCAATGCATGTATGATACAGTTGAAGTCATTAACTTGTTTTTCAACCACTCCACAAATTTCTTGTTAACTAACTATAGTTTTGCCAAGTCGTTTAGGACATCTACTTTCTGCATGACACAAGGCATATTTCCAACAATTGTATACAGACAGATTATTTATCTTATAATTCACTGTATCACAATACCAGTGGGTCAGAAGTTTACATACTCTAAATGTACTGTGCCTTCAAAACAGCTTGAGAAATTACGGAAAATGGTGTCATGGCTTTAGAAGATTCTGATAGGCTAATTGACATAATTTGAGTCAATTGGAGGTGTACCTGTGGATGTATTTCAAAACCTACCTTCTAACTCAGTGCCTCTTTGCTTGACATCATGGGAAAATCAAAATAAATCAGCCAAGACTTCAGAAAAAAAATTGTAGACCTCCACAAGTCTGGTTCATACTTTGGAGCAATTTCCAAACGCCTGAAGGGACCACGTTCATCTGTACAAACAATAGTATGCACGTATAAACACCATGGGATCATGCAGCCGTCATACCGCTCAGGAAGGAGAAGTGGTTTGACTCCTAGAGATGAACGTACTTTGGTGCGAAAAGTGCAAATCAATCCCAGAACCTCAGCTAAAGACCTTGTGAAGATGCTGGAGGAAACCGGTACAAAACTATATATATCCACAGTAAAACGAGTCCTATATCGACATAACCTGAAAGGCTGCACAGCAAGGAAGAAGCCACTGTTCCAAAAACAATACCAGACTATGGTTTGCAACTGCACATGGAGACAAAGATCGTACTTTTTGGAGCAATGTCCTCTGGTCTGATGAAACAAAAATAGAACTGTATGGCCATAATGACCATCGTTATGTTTGGAGGAAATAGGGGGAGGCTTGCAAGCCGAAGAACACCATCCCAACCGTGAAGCACGGTGGTGGCAGCATCATGTTGTGTGGGTGCTGCAGGAGGGACTGGTTCACTTCACAAAATAGATGGCATCATGAGTGGGAAAAATATGTGGATTTATTGAAGCAACATCTCGAAACATCAGTCAGGAAATTAAAGCTGGTCGCAAGTGGGTCTTCCAAATAGACAATGACCCCAAGCATACTTCCAAAGTTGTGGCAAAATGGCTTAAGGACAACAAATTCAAAGTATTGGAGTGGCCATCACAAAGAACTGACCTCAATCCCATAGAAAATGTGTGGGCGGAACTGAAAAAGAAACTAGCTGAAATAAATAATTCTCTCTACTATTATTCAGACATTTCACATTCTTAAAATAAAGTGGTGATCCTAACTGACCTAAAACAAGGAATGTTTACTAGGATTAAATGTCAGGAATTGTGAGAAACTGAGTTTAAATGTATTTGGCTATGGTGTATGTCATCTTCCGACTTCAACCTACCCTACGCAACATAATATCCTCCATATATGATCATATCCCTGTCCCTCCCATCCACAGGGCATGGTGTTGGGCTCCATCCTCGTCCCCATACGAGTTTTTCTGGCTGTCCTCTGCTTCCTGATCATGTGGCCTATTGCCCGGCTCCGATTGGCTGGCCTCTCAGATGCGGAACGGTCCCGGCCAGTAACGACTGGGTGGAGGAGATGGTTACTACACCCCATCATCTGGTTCCTTAGCCGGGCAGTGTTTTTCTTCCTGGGGTTCTTCTGGTTCCGGGTCAAAGGTTGTAGGGCGGGGCATAAGGAGGCTCCTGTGTTGGCAGTGGCACCTCACAGTAGCTTCCTGGATATGTTGGTGCTGACGGAAACCCAGCTGCCTACGGTGGTGTCTAGATCAGAGAACCAAAGCATTCCCGTTATAGGGGGTGAGTGTTTTGTGGGAGACTGGGAGAGTTTCTGGGTCAAAGTTGCCCTTTTAAAGAGACAGGGTGTACATTTTTCTTTGGCATCACCTTCATTAAAATAATCACATACATTTTCACATCATAGACATTTAAACCAGTCAGTCCATCATTAATACATTCACTCACAAACGACCACTGTCCCAACTGCACTAGATAAGTACAGTGCCTTGCGAAAGTATTCGGCCCCCTTGAACTTTGCGACCTTTTGCCACATTTCAGGCTTCAAACATAAAGATATAAAACTGTTTTTTTTGTGAAGAATCAACAACAAGTGGGACACAGTCATGAAGTGGAACGACATTTATTGGATATTTCAAACTTTTTTAACAAATCAAAAACTGAAAAATTGGGCGTGCAAAATTATTCAGCCCCCTTAAGTTAATACTTTGTAGCGCCACCTTTTGCTGCGATTACAGCTGTAAGTCGCTTGGGGTATGTCTCTATCAGTTTTGCACATCGAGAGACTGACATTTTTCCCATTCCTCCTTGCAAAACAGCTTGAGCTCAGTGAGGTTGGATGGAGAGCATTTGTGAACAGCAGTTTTCAGTTCTTTCCACAGATTCTCGATTGGATTCAGGTCTGGACTTTGACTTGGCCATTCTAACACTTGGATATGTTTATTTTTGAACCATTCCATTGTAGATTTTGCTTTATGTTTTGGATCATTGTCTTGTTGGAAGACAAATCTCTGTCCCAGTCTCAGGTCTTTTGCAGACTCCATCAGGTTTTCTTCCAGAATGGTCCTGTATTTGGCTCCATCCATCTTCCCATCAATTTTAACCATCTTCCCTGTCCCTGCTGAAGAAAAGCAGGCCCAAACCATGATGCTGCCACCACCATGTTTGACAGTGGGGATGGTGTGTTCAGGGTGATGAGCTGTGTTGCTTTTACGCCAAACATAACGTTTTGCATTGTTGCCAAAAAGTTCAATTTTGGTTTCATCTGACCAGAGCACCTTCTTCCACATGTTTGGTGTGCTTCCCAGGTGGCTTGTGGCAAACGTTAAACAACACTTTTTATGGATATCTTTAATAAATGGCTTTCTTCTTGCCACTCTTCCATAAAGGCCAGATTTGTGCAATATACGTCTGATTGTTGTCCTATGGACAGAGTCTCCCACCTCAGCTGTAGATCTCTGCAGTTCATCCAGAGTGCTCATGGGCCTCTTAGCTGCATCTCTGATCAGTCTTCTCCTTGTATGAGCTGAAAGTTTAGAGGGACGGCCAGGTCTTGGTAGATTTGCAGTGGTCTGATACTCCTTCCATTTCAATATTATCGCTTGCACAGTGCTCCTTGGGATGTTTAAAGCTTGGGAAATCTTTTTGTATCCAAATCCGGCTTTAAACTTATTCACAACAGTATCTCGGACCTGCCTGGTGTGTTCCTTGTTCTTCATGATGCTCTCTGCGCTTTTAACGGACCTCTGAGACTATCACAGTGCAGGTGCATTTATACGGAGACTTGATTACACACAGGTGGATTGTATTTATCATCATTAGTCATTTAGGTCAACATTGGATCATTCAGAGATCCTCACTGAACTTCTGGAGAGAGTTTGCTGCACTGAAAGTAAAGGGGCTGAATAATTTTGCACGCCCAATTTTTCAGTTTTTGATTTGTTAAAAAAGTTTGAAATATCTAATAAATGTCGTTCCACTTCATGATTGTGTCCCACTTGTTGTTGATTCTTCACAAAAAAATACAGTTTTATATCTTTGTTTGAAGCCTGAAATGTGGCAAAAGGTCGCAAAGTTCAAGGGGGCCGAATACTTTCGCAAGGCACTGTACATATACCGATAGTCTACTTTGCATTTAGTAGTCCAACAGCACAAGGAACTAATGAATATTTGAACACAACTCTCATGACTCTCTTCTGAATGTGTGCTAAAGTTGTATTTTCCCTCCTTTTCTTTCACACCTTCCCCCTCTTCGTCTCTTGTCTCTTTGTCCTGCACTCTCTTTCCCCACCTTCCATCTTTCTCCTTCACCTTTTCCATCTCTTCCTCGCCACCTCTCACATTTCCCTGTCTGTTCTCTCTAGTCTCTCTCATGACCCTGTCTGTTCTCTCTAGTCTCTCTCTCTCTCTCTCACATTTCCCTGTCTGTTCTCTCTAGTCTCTCTCTCTCTCACATTTCCCTGTCTGTTCTCTCTAGTCTCTCTCTCTCTCTCACATTTCCCTGTCTGTTCTCTCTAGTCTCTCTCTCTCTCACATTTCCCTGTCTGTTCTCTCTAGTCTCTCTCTCTCTCTCTCATTTCCCTGTCTGTTCTCTCTAGTCTCTCTCTCTCTCTCATTTCCCTGTCTGTTCTCTCTAGTCTCTCTCTCTCTCTCTCACATTTCCCTGTCTGTTCTCTCTAGTCTCTCTCTCTCTCTCACATTTCCCTGTCTGTTCTCTCTAGTCTCTCTCACATTTCCCTGTCTGTTCTCTCTAGTCTCTCTCACATTTCCCTGTCTGTTCTCTCTCTCACATTTCCCTGTCTGTTCTCTCTCTCACATTTCCCTGTCTGTTCTCTCTCTCACATTTCCCTGTCTGTTCTCTCTCTCACATTTCCCTGTCTGTTCTCTCTCTCACATTTCCCTGTCTGTTCTCTCTCTCACATTTCCCTGTCTGTTCTTTTCTCTGTCTCTTCTCTCTCTCACATTTCCCTGTCTGTTCTCTCTCTCACATTTCCCTGTCTGTTCTCTCTCGTCTCTCTCACATTTCCCTGTCTGTTCTCTCTCGTCTCTCTCACATTTCCCTGTCTGTTCTCTCTCACATTTCCCTGTCTGTTCTCTCTCACATTTCCCTGTCTGTTCTCTCTCGTCTCTCTCACATTTCCCTGTCTGTTCTCTCTTCAGTAGCACTTCAGTGGCGTTTGTGTCCTAATGAATATAATTATCATGTCAATTTGGCTATGTCACATTATAACAGCCGTTTGTATGGTTTGTCTTTTCTCTCTCTCAGCCCTCCTGGAGTTTAACCAGTCAGTGTTGGTAAACAGGAAGAATCCAGAATCCAGGAAACGGGCTGTCGTTCAGATCAAAGAGAGGCTCACCTCCAATGGCTACTGGCCACAGGTAAGCAGGGATCAGAGGGCAGGGGTCAAAGGTCAAATTAGGCTCATGGGGGAACTGGTGTAACGTAGAAGCCCTGCCTGAGACATGCAAACCCAATTGTTGCTAGCAGACTACAATGATTTCCTCTTGGTCTAATGGTTAAGACAGACGCTGGTTCACATCCCACCAGTTACACATGAACCTCACTGCATCAGTCTTGCGTCATATAGCACTACAACTTTGTTGACTTGCAATACCAGTATGTCATGTTCGAATAATGTTACTGGTGGCCAACAATGAACTTTACTGATGAAGGGATGGCTTTCATAGAACTGGTTTAACACACCTCTTTTCATCAGTCCCTCTTCCGAATGAACCTTCCTGATGGGACAACATAGAACTGGTTCTACGAACTCCCTTGCTTTCTAAATTCCCATCGCTCTCATTGTCTCTATTCATCAAACAGTCTCCCTTTCTCTCATGGCCAGATGCTGATGTTCCCAGAAGGCACCACGACGAACGGCACCACTCTCATAAAGTTCAAACCTGGTGAGATTTAGACCTGGGTTCAGATAATATTTGAAATCTTTCAAATGCTTTTTGCCTTTGCTTTAGCCTGCCTAGGGTGCCAGATGGGCGGGGTTTGCACTTTTGTGACTATTCTGCTGGTTCCATTGTGCCAGTCAAGCTCAATCAAGCCCAGATAAAGTAGTTGAGATAATTTAAAATAGTATTTGAACCCCGGGTTGGTGAGAACATCATAAAGAATGTCGCTTCTTCTACACCTAAAGTAATGGATGGTATGTTGTGTTACATAGGGGGGTGAGCTGACTGGTTTGCTGTTCTGTCTCCCTCCTAGGTGCCTTCCTAGCTGGAGTCCCAGTCCAACCTGTCCTGCTGCACTACCCCAACAAACTGGTGAGTAGACTGGACTGCGTCAGTATTGGGATACAGCAGAGAAATTGAGTGTCAGAACGGAGGGATGGGAGCGCTGGCTCCAGGGGTGCATGTTGTCAGGGGGAAGCAGCACCGTCACTCGTAGTTTACACACCGACGCAGCGGAAGGTGTAGGGTGAAGTCATACATACATTTGTACTGACTCTACACACATCCCCTCACATACAATCGCTTCTGCTACTCTGTTTATCATATCCTGTTGCCTAGTACCTTTACCCCTATACATATCTACCTCCATCTCTCCAGTATTCCTGCACATTGTAAATATGGTACTGGAACTGACCCTGTATATAGTACATTTACCCCTATACATATCTACCTCCATCTCTCCAGTATTCCTGCACATTGTAAATATGGTACTGGAACTGACCCTGTATATAGTACCTTTACCCCTATACATATCTACCTCCATCTCTCCAGTATTCCTGCACATTGTAAATATGGTACTGGAACTGACCCTGTATATAGTACCTTTACCCCTATACATATCTACCTCCATCTCTCCAGTATTCCTGCACATTGTAAATATGGTACTGGAACTGACCCTGTATATAGTACCTTTACCCCTATACATATCTACCTCCATCTCTCCAGTATTCCTGCACATTGTAAATATGGTACTGGAACTGACCCTGTATATAGTACCTTTACCCCTATACATATCTACCTCCATCTCTCCAGTATTCCTGCACATTGTAAATATGGTACTGGAACTGACCCTGTATATAGTACCTTTACCCCTATACATATCTACCTCCATCTCTCCAGTATTCCTGCACATTGTAAATATGGTACTGGAACTGACCCTGTATATAGTACCTTTACCCCTATACATATCTACCTCCATCTCTCCAGTATTCCTGCACATTGTAAATATGGTACTGGAACTGACCCTGTATATAGTACCTTTACCCCTATACATATCTACCTCCATCTCTCCAGTATTCCTGCACATTGTAAATATGGTACTGGAACTGACCCTGTATATAGTACCTTTACCCCTATACATATCTACCTCCATCTCTCCAGTATTCCTGCACATTGTAAATATGGTACTGGAACTGACCCTGTATATAGTACCTTTACCCCTATACATATCTACCTCCATCTCTCCAGTATTCCTGCACATTGTAAATATGGTACTGGAACTGACCCTGTATATAGTACCTTTACCCCTATATATATCTACCTCCATCTCTCCAGTATTCCTGCACATTGTAAATATGGTACTGGAACTGACCCTGTATATAGTATGCTTACTAGCTACTTGTGTTTATCTTGTTTTGTTCTACGTTGTTATTTCTAGTATTACATTGTTGGGGTTAGAGCTAGCAAGAAAGAAAGACTATGCACTGTACGTGTGCATGTGACATTGGCACTAGATGCTTATCTTGGGTCAGTTTTGCATTTCCCCCCACTAATGGCTAAGGTTGGGCTTGTGGGATTTTAACCCAGAGCGCATTGGAATTGTGACTGAGAGCACCCTACCTTGTCGTATAAAAAAAAAAATCGCATGTGGTTTCTAATCATAGTTCATGTTTGGATGTTGGAACTCTCCTGGCCCCACAGCATGCCCGTACAGTCAGACGTAGGCCCATGGGTGATATACTGTCTGCACATGGCAGTTCACCTTCTAGAGTTATTATTTCTATGCCTTTTTAAAAACATGCTTACTTTCTAGGATACTGTGCGCTGGACCCACAGGGGAACTACCTGGTAAGACACCATCTATATGAAATAAAAACGTCTAATAATCATTCAAATCGATCTTTATTTGTCCCATGCGCCGAATACAACAAGTGTTGACCTTACCGTAAAATGTTTACTGACAAGCCCTTAATAACCAACAGTGCCGTTCAAGAACTAAAGTAAAACATAATAAAAAAGTAACACAATAAAATAACAACGAGGCCATATAGAGGAGGTACCGGTACCGAGTCAGTGTACAGGTTAGTTGAGGTCATTTGAAGTGACTATGCATAGATGATAAACAGCGAGTAGCAACAGTGTACAAAACAAATGGGGGGAGGGGTGGTGGCCATTTTATTAATTGTTCAGCAGTCTTATGGCTTGGGGGTAGAAGCTTTTGAGGAGACTTTTGGACCTAGACTTGGCGCTCCGGTACCGCTTGCCGTGCGGTAGCAGAGAAAACAGTCTATGACTTGGGTGACTGGAGTCTCTGACAATTTTATGGGCTTTCCTCTGACACTGCCTATTATATAGGTCCTAGATGGCAGGGAGCTTGGCCCCAGTGATGTACTGGGCCGTACACACTACCCTCTGTAGCGCCTTACGGTCAGATGCCAAGCAGTTTCCGTACCAGGCGGTGATGCAACTGATCAGGATGCTCTCGATGGTGCAGCTGTATAACTTTTTGAGGATCTGGGGACCCATGCCAAATTTTTTCAGTCTCCTGAGGGGGAAAAGGTTTTGTCGTGTCCTCTTAATAACCGTCTTGGTGTGTTTGGACCATGATAGTTTGTTGGTGATGTGGACACCAAGGAACTTGAAACTCTCGACCCGCTCCACTACAGTCTATGTTAATGGGGCCCATGTTAATGGGTTAATGGGGTTCTGTTCGGCCCATCTTTTCCTGTTGTCAATGATCAACTTCTTTGTCTTGCTCACTTTGAGGAAGAAGTTTTTGTCCTGGTGCCACACTGCCAGTTCTCTGACCTCCCTATAGGCTGTATCATCGTTGTCGGTGATCAGCCCTACCACTGTTGTGTTGTCAGCAAACTTACTGATGGTGTTGGAGTCGTGTTTGGCCACCCAGTCATGGGTGAACATGGAGTACAGGAGGGATTTAAGTACGCACCCCAGAGAGGTCCCAGTGTTGAGGATCAGCGTGGCAGACGTGTTGTTGCCTACCCTCACCACCTGAGGGCGGCCAGTCAGAAAGTCCAGTGCAGAGGGGTGTGTTTAGTTCCAGGGTCCTTAGCTTAGTGATGAGCTTCGTGGGCACTATGGTGTTGAACGCTGAGCTGTAGTCAATGAACAGCATTCTCACATAGGTGTTCCTTTTGTCCAGGTGGGAAAGGGCAGTGTGGAGTGCAATAGAGATTGCATCATCTGTGGATCTGTTGGGGCTGTATGCGAATTGGAGTGGGTCTAGGGTTTCTTGGATAATGGTGTTGATGTGAGCCATGCCTTTCAAAGCAATTCATGGCTACAGATGTGAGTAGTCATTTAGGCAGGTTATCTTCGCATTCTTGGGCACAGGGACCATGGTGGTCTGCTTGAAACATGTAGGCATTACAGACTCGGTCAGGGAGATGTTGAAAATGTCAGTGAAGACACTTGTCAGTTGGTCCGCGCATGCTTTGAGTAGACGTCCTGGTAATCCGTCTGGCCCAGCAGCTCTGTGAATGTTGAGCTGTTTAAGGGTTTTGCTCATATCGGCTACCGAGAGCGTTATCACACAGTCATCCAGAACAGCTGGTGCTCTCGTGCATGCTTCAGTGTTGCTTGCCTTGAAGCGAGCATAAAAGGCATTTCGCTCGTCTGGTAGGCTCTCGTCACGGGGCAGCACGCGTCCGGGTTTCCCTTTGTCGTCTGTAATAGTTTTCAAGCCCTGCCACATCCGATGAGCGCCAGAGCTCATTATCAACTTCATTATCAAATCTCAATTTAACATACATATTATTGGAAACAAGTTGTCAATATATGATATTTCACTGATTGGTGGGGGTGTTTTTCCCTCCAGGGTTGAGGCATTGTGGCACACCTGCTCTCAGCTCTACACTAACGTTACTGTTGAGGTAAGGCCATATTGTCCATAATCAGAATGACCACTCACCGAAGAAGAATTTCCTGTTTTCTCATTGGCTGTAATACCTGTCAGTAAAAAATGTATGTTCTCTTATTGGCTACAGTACCTGCCAGTATACACCCCCTCCCAGGAGGAGAAGGATGACCCTAATCTGTATGCAGACAATGTCCAGAAACTCATGGCCAAGTGAGTCTACACAGCGTTTGTGTGTAGTTTGTGGACGTTTCCCACTGTTTGGCATGTTGTGGTCTATTTTGCCTCTGTATTTGCATAATGTATACTTGGCTATCTGTTTGCATGCATGTATTTTATGAATGTGTGTAGATGATTCTAACATCTGTAACCTCTTGTGTCTATCAGGACCCTGGGCATCCCGGCGACAGACCATGTGATGGAGGGGCGTGTTCCTACCAGAAAACTGGGAGGGCTCTCCCTCCCCCTAGAACCACCTGCCAGAGAAACTCTCTCTCTGCTGCATAAAGACGGGTAAGAGGTGTGTGTGTGTGTGTGTGTGTGTGTGTGTGTGTGTGTGTGTGTGTGTGTGTGTGCACTACATGACCAAAAGTATGTGGACACCTGCTCGTCAAACATCTCATTCCAATATCATGGGCATTAATATGGAGCTGGTCGCCCTTTGCTGCTGGGCCCCTCTCATCTCTCTCTCTCTCATCTCTCTCTCTCTCGCCCCTCTCATCTCTCTCTCGCCCCTCTCATCTCTCTCTCTCTTGCCCCTTTAATCTCTCGCCCCTTTCATCTCTCTCTCTCGCCCCTTTCATCTCTCTCTCTCTCTCCCCTTTCATCTCTCTCTCTCTCGCCCCTTTCATCTATCACTCTCATCTCCCTCTCGCTCGCTCGCTCTCTCTCTCTCCATCCTCAGTCTCAGAGAGTTCGAGGTGGAGGCAGCACTGAGTAAGATAATTGACAGGTGTCAGTCAGAACAGGGTTGGAGGGCTGGTGTGGATGAGCTGGCACCACTCCTGGGACTGACAGACAGACAGACTGCTGCTAAGATCTGTGGACTCTACTCCAAGGTAAACTACTCCAAGGTTAAACTGGCCACCACCAACCGGCGTCAAGTGGTGTGTGTGTGTGTGTGTGCTTCTGTGTTGAGTACTGAAGTAGTAGATTTCCATAAGTATTCCTTGGTGTTGTGTACTTTGCATACTCTGTGTATGTGTTAACAGTACGTGTGTGTGTTCCAGGATGACAAGGTGGACCTCAGACAGATCTATTTAAGTGTGACATCAGTCTCTGGGCTTCTGGGATTTAAGTCCCTCCTTCACACTGCATTCACTGTAAGTTCTGCTCCAAGTGTGTGTAGAGTAGATGTAGAACCCCAATGTTTGTGTAGAGTAGATGTAGAACCCCAGTGTTTGTGTAGAGTAGATGTAGAACCCCAGTGTTTGTGTTTAGTAGATTTTGAACCCCGGTGTTTGTGGAGAGTAGATTTTGAACCCCGGTGTTTGTGGAGAGTAGATTTTGAACCCCGGTGTTTGTGGAGAGTAGATTTAGAACCCCGGTGTTTGTGGAGAGTAGATTTAGAACCCCGGTGTTTGTGGAGAGTAGATTTAGAACCCCGGTGTTTGTGGAGAGTAGATTTTGAACCCCGGTGTTTGTGGAGAGTAGATTTTGAACCCCGGTGTTTGTGGAGAGTAGATTTTGAACCCCGGTGTTTGTGGAGAGTAGATTTTGAACCCCGGTGTTTGTGGAGAGTAGATTTTGAACCCCGGTGTTTGTGGAGAGTAGATTTTGAACCCCGGTGTTTGTGGAGAGTAGATTTTGAACCCCGGTGTTTGTGGAGAGATTTAGAACCCGGTGTTTGTTAGATTTAGAACCCCGGTGTTTGTGGAGAGTAGATTTTGAACCCCGGTGTTTGTGGAGAGTAGATTTTGAACCCCGGTGTTTGTGGAGAGTAGATTTTGAACCCCGGTGTTTGTGGAGAGTAGATTTTGAACCCCGGTGTTTGTGGAGAGTAGATTTTGAACCCCGGTGTTTGTGGAGAGTAGATTTTGAACCCCGGTGTTTGTGGAGAGTAGATTTTGAACCCCGGTGTTTGTGGAGAGTAGATTTAGAACCCCTGTGTTTGTGGAGAGTAGATTTTGAACCCCGGTGTTTGTGGAGAGTAGATTTTGAACCCCGGTGTTTGTGGAGAGTAGATTTTGAACCCCGGTGTTTGTGGAGAGTAGATTTAGAACCCCGGTGTTTGTGGAGAGTAGATTTAGAACCCCTGTGTTTGTGGAGAGTATACATGTTAAACTTGGTATGTACGATATGAAGTTATACGTTTGAACCTATAACTGTGTGTACTATACGTAGCCTGGATCCCAGATCGGTTAGTGCTCTTGTCAACTCCAACATGTTTGGAATGACAATTCAATAAGGAGTTGGCAAGGGAGTAGAAATAGACTGGCACCCAGGCGGTATGTCCGGTTACTACGGTATAAAGAGGAAGCTTTAACCTATATACTACATGAATATATTTTATATAAACTACATTAATATATTTTACATAGACAGTATATAAATGGTGTATATTTACATAAATGTATATATTTGAACCCAGTGTAAACTGTCTGCAGCTGTATGACAGAGAGTGTAGTGGCAGTCTGACTGCAGTGGACGTGTCTGACCTGATGGGGGCGCTAGTGGGGAGTCCTCAGTACCACACAGAGGAACTGTACACTGAACTGTCCTTGAGAGGAGCGCCCACCGAACGTAAGCCCAGGCACCCATCCACTAACAATGTTGACATTCAAATACATGAATAACTTGAAATGTATCTTGATTATTAGTGGTGTATTAGAAACTTCTCCGCCTGTTTGTTGGGCACAAACCAAGTCTGTGATTTGACCCTAGTTATGGCTGTTTCTCAATTAGTCTTTCTGCGATCCCTCGCAACCCATCTCCTCGCCTCCTTCTCAACAGCATTCGAGAAGTTCCAAGGACCTTTTTCTCCAATGAGAAGGAGGCAAGGAGAGCAGATGCAAGGAATCGAGGAAAGATGAATTGTGAAAGCCATGTCCTGTTGTTCGTCCCACTGTCCCTTGGAACTGCAATGGTATGTGGTTGTATCTCTACAGAAGACCTGTTCAGTGTGCTGACCACCCACCCCACCTATCAGAAACTGATCAGCGAGTACTTCACACCTGAGGGGGTGGAGTCCACACCATCATCCTCTCCTCTGACCAAAGGGAAGGCAGGGAACAACAATGCAGGATCGCCTAGCGACAACAGAACGGCCTTGCCTTACAAAATGGCTGATAACGGCTCTCCTCTGCCCAGTAAGAAGAACGACTAAGTGAAGGAACTCTGAAGCATACTGATAGAATTCCTAGAACGGACTGGGCAGTTATTACAGATTAATCTATATGGGTGGGCTTACTTACAAAATGGCTGCCGGTTATACATCGACTTGAATGGGGAGCCCCTTCTAGGAATTCTATTTCTAATGGGGCTTACGCCATTTTGTGAAATTGAAGAAAAACCTAAGGCAGCTCAACAGTATCGACAGTAATGCCAATATAACATGCTGTTCTCTAAGAAATCAAAGGGAATGGCTCCTAGTGAACTAGTGCGTATGTCTTTCAGATGGGTTATATGTCGTCTTTTAAGACTTGTTTACAATGTCATAGCTACATAGCTAGCTATGATTGTTACACAATTCTCTGGATCTGCCTGTCAAGATGCTGGGAAAATAGTATCACGGTAGTGTTTATTTATAAATGTAAAACGATTTTAATCAAATTAAGAGTGTCTGTCTTATTTTGTACTGCTTGAAATGGGATGTGGTATGTGAATTTGTATTGTTTTAATGAACAAAATATACAAACCAAATGATTATGTAAATTACTATTCTCAGGATTTTGTATTGTATTTTACATTTAATCTATTAAACTGAACATTAAACATTGGACTCCTTTTGTTTCATTGTAGCCTTATTTTAAAGAGGCCTTCTTCCTTTTCCTTTGAAGTTTGTTTCTCCCATCCTTCCGCCCTCTCTTCTCACTCAGTCTCTGTCTTTTACCCAGTCTCTGGCTCCATCTCTCTCTCGCTCTGTCCATCTCTGGCTTTCTCTTGGGTTCCACTTTCTCTCTCTTCTCCTCAGATGTGTGACCCTCTGCCTGTGTTGGTTCATCCTCCTCCACTTGACTGAGCTTGGCTGGGATGGGAGGATGAATGGTCTCGCCCTTTCTTTTTCCTGCCCTCTGTTCAGTTACAGGGGACAGAACTGTTTCTATCTCCCTTTTCCCTTCACTGTGTTTGGTTCTGGATGCTGGAATGGTCTTTACTTCTATTTTGTTTTCTGTTGTCCCTCTGTTTCCTGTTATCTTAGCAACGGTTTCTACCGTCTCTATTTGTCCTTTGGAGGAGGAGGTGGATTCCTCCGTTAGTCCTCTCCTGTTTTTAGTTTGAAGCTTTTTTAATCCTAAATGGCTCCCTTCTTCAGATTGAACCACTACTTGTCTTTCCTCCTTCCCTCCCATATCCCCACTCTCTCCCGCCTTCCTTTTCATTCCTTTACGGTTTAGACCCCTGTTGGTTATGAATGCATCATTCTCGATAGTCCCTCCCCCCTCGATAGTTTTACTTTTCAGATTTTCTGTCACTTGCTCTTCCACCTTGTCCCCTTGTTTCCCCGTCTCCTCCTCTGTAATGTTTGTGGACTCTTCTTTCTGCTCCTTCCAGCCCATTACTGCTTTAGCATGCCTCGTTCTTGCCATGGGACTTGGAATAGGAAAAGACTTTTCAGTCCTCTCCTCCTTTGTCTTGTTCCCTTGTTTTCCTGTCTCTTTCTCTGCTGGTTTTGGTTTATCCTCTTCCTTTCCCTCTACACCCTTCCTTCTTGCTCTAGTCACAGGACGTCTAAGACTAGGCTTCTCAATCGTCTCTCTCTCCTTTTCCCCCATCTCTCCATCTATCTCCATATTTGCTGTGCTCGGCTCCTTCTCGTCTTTCCTTTCAACCTCGTTCTTTCCCCATTTCCTTCTTGTCATAAGACTGAGCCCTCTCCACGTCACCTTCCCTGAGGTTGGCACGTCCTCCCTCTCTTCTCTCCCTCCCTCTTCCCTCTCTTTATCAGTGTATATATTAGGGGTAGTAGCCAAGGCCTCTTTTTGAGCTGTGTGCGGATTCTGTTCTTTCTTACACTCTTCAGCTCTCCAGTTCCCTCTAGTTGTGATCATACGGCTTGTCGCAGTACTAGTCATGGGACAGGGGTTTTCAGTCCTCTCCTCTACCTCATCCCTTTGTTTCTCTGTCTCGCCACCTGTCTCTTTCTTTGTGTTTGGCTTCCCTTCTTTTTTCTCTTCGGCATCTTTTCTTTTCTTTCTTGTCACAGGAGTTAGAGTTCTGGGCCTTTCATGTCTTTGCTCTTTTCCCTCGTTGTCTTCTTCATCCATCTCCACAGATGTCACTTTATTCATTGTGTTTCCTGGTTTGGGCTTCTCCTTCTCTGCTGCTCTGCTCTTCCTTCTTGTGGTTATCATAGGACTTGGGATAAAACTGGGCTTTTCTGTCCTTTTTGCCTCATCCTCTTTCTCTGTCTCTTTCTTCGCCCTTTTCGATGACTCCTCTTTCCCCTTCTCTGCAGCTTTGCTACTCCTCCTTGCTCTTATCATAGGTCCTGTCATGGTACTTGGCTTCTGTGTCTTATCCTTTGCCTCGTCCCGTTGTTTCAACGTCTCTCTGTCTGCCTCCGTTTTCTGGCCTTGACGCTGTTGAGGCTCTTTCAGTGTCACCTTCACTCTGTCAGTGTTAATATTAGGAGCAGTAGCAGCCTTGAACTCCGTCTGCACCGCCCTGTCACTCCTCTGTTCTTTCTCTTCAGCCTGTTCTCTATTCACAGCTTGTCTCTCTCGTCCTTTCCTTGACGGTCTCTGTTTCTTTTTCTCTGTTTTCTCTTCCATCTTGTTTTTGGTTGCTATTACTTCCCCTTCTTCTTCTCTAACTGCTACTTCCCTCATTTTAATTTTCTCAGTTTTCTTTACCACCTCCTTTTCATTTTCTATTTCTTTCTTCCCCTCTTCTGTTTTCATGGTGTCCTTCCTCTGTCTACTATCTCTCTGTTTCTGATGTCTAGTTGACCTCTTAATGTTTCTGCTTGGATTCGCCTTTGACGTCTCTTCGTTCCTCTCCTTCATTCTCTCTTCGTCTTCTTCTCTTTCTCTCCTCTCTGTATTCCCTCTATCTGCATCTGCCCGTTGACCGGTTTGGGTGGTCTCTACCTCCGACTCAGTCTCTCTATTCTGCTGCTTCATCTCTTTTACCTCCATCTCTGCCTCTCCTGTCTCCACCCTGTCTTCTCTCTCTCCATCACTCTCCATCTGTCCCTTGGTGCCACCCAAAACTGTCTCTCCCTCTGTACTTCCACGAGATGCTGGGGTGAGGGAGTGTTCCACCTCAACCTGCCCCAGGGTGAGGAGGTTGTGTGCGGTAGAGATGTTGGCCGTCTCCCTTGTGCTGTCCCTGGGCGTGTATGACTGGAGCTGGTCGTTGTTGACCCCTGTAGCCTCCAGACACAGGGGGAGTGGAGTGGACTCATCCCAGGCAGAGTGAGGGTGGAGCAGCCCAGGTATGGAAGCCTGACTATCGGACATAGACTCATCCAAGTTCACCCCTTCTATAGGCTGGTTCCATGTTTCCTCCATTCTAGGATAGGCTTCTTCAACTGTCTCACTCATACAGTCTGACAGTAGGGTTGATCCAGGATCTCTGCTGCTTATGGATGGCGGTGAGCTCTCTATGTCGGAGTCCACCTGAGTGATAATAGGAACTGTACTGAGGTCAGCGAACTCCTTCACACAGTCAATAGCAGGAGAGTCTGGCGACGGTTTGTTGCCACCAGCTGAACCACATGACTCAGTGATACCAGAGGCTTCGGTGGCTGTGATCACGTCTGTTAGCTTTTCGTTGACAGTGGCTGAACTTCCGGAGTTAGTAACACAAGGCGCTTCAGTGATGATTGTGTCTGTTGCTTGAACAATTGCACTGTTAGTTGCCTGAGTGTTGACATTGTCTGGAAGATTTGTTTCAGACACATTTGTCACCTTAAGATCAATTCTATTTAATGCTTTAACGTTGGCAGGGTCCAGTCCTGAAGCTTGAGGACTGACACACATGTCTGAAGCTTGAGAACTGACACGCATGTCTGAAGCTTGAGAACTGACACGCATGTCTGAAGCTTGAGAACTGATACGCATGTCTGAAGCTTGAGAACTGATACGCATGTCTGAAGCTTGAGGACTGATACGCATGTCTGAAGCTTGAGAACTGATACGCATGTCTGAAGCTTGAGAACTGATACGCATGTCTGAAGCTTGAGAACTGATACGCATGTCTGAAGCTTGAGAACTGATACGCATGTCTGAAGCTTGAGAACTGATACGCATGTCTGAAGCTTGAGGACTGATACGCATGTCTGAAGCTTGAGGACTGATACACATGTCTGAAGCTTGAGAACTGATACGCATGTCTGAAGCTTGAGAACTGATACGCATGTCTGAAGCTTGAGAACTGATACGCATGTCTGAAGCTTGAGAACTGATACGCATGTCTGAAGCTTGAGAACTGATACGCATGTTTGAAGCTTGAGAACTGATACGCATGTCTGAAGCTTGAGAACTGATACGCATGTCTGAAGCTTGAGAACTGATACGCATGTCTGAAGCTTCAGCTTTGTTGCCATCTGAAGCTGAACTATTCACACAGTCTAACATTTTAGCATTGAAACTATCAGATGTTTCAGTGTTGGGCCCGTCGAATGACGAAGTGTCTATCACCCTCCATTCCTCCTCACCTCCCTTGTCAGCTGCCTCCACCTCCATTCCTCTCCCAGTCACATCCAGTCTAGGACCTTCCTCCAGCTGAGGCCTGTGTTCCAGACTCCCTTCCCCAATTTGAGGCTCCTCTGTGGGGTCTGAGAGAGAGGCAGTGGCCCATAGAGGTAGAGGCTCTGGATCTCCCTCACCTGCCGGGTTCGGGGTGTCCCTAACCCAGCCTGTCAGGTGAGCATCCAGGAAGGGGTCGCCTCTGGGGGTGGAGCAGGAGACAGCCATGATGAAGGACTGGATGGGTACGGTGCAGGGGGTATCCCCATCCCCATGGCCTGAAGGGGGGGTGACCCTGTCCCGGGCAGGGTGAGACAGCTGAAAGGGGCGAGGATCCTGGGGCTTCCAGTTCAGTTGACCCTCATCCTTGTTGTCGTCTCCTTGGCCCTCCGGGGGCGTTGAAGAGACAGAGTGGATGAGTGCAGCCATGGCTAGGAGTCTCAGGTTAGGGGGGCGGAATGGTGGGTTTTCCGTCAACATCCTCCTGCCCCCGTGATAAGCCGCCAGAGGGAAAGGGCCGGGGGATGCAATCGGAGTAGGCGGGCCTAGACTAGAGACAGGAGGAGGGGAGGGGAAAGGATATGTCTGGATGGGTGATAGTACTACTCCTTCTTCTCTTCCTCCCTCTTCTTCTTCTCTCCCTCCGTCCTCTTCTTTCTTTTCCTCCAGATCCTCCTGTTTTGGCACGTCTCCCATTTGCCCCGCGGTGGAGTCGCCCGAGTCCTCTTCTTCTTCACTCATTCCCTCCATCACTCCATCTTCCTCTCTTTCCAGAGGCAGGATCGTGAAGGTTAACCCATCTTTACTCGTATTTAAGGGGACAGACAAGTTTGCCTCGTTCCGGGGGTTGTAGTTTTGTTGACCTGACTGGTTGTAGTTCTGTTGATCGGACTTAATCCGGTGCAGGTTGTTGAGTACCCCAGGCGTGGTTGAGGATGTGGCGGGCTCGGAGGCTAGAAGGTCCCCTTGCAGAGGACCGCCCTGGAGGTCAAGGACTGAAGTGATTGAGAGTGGGTCTTTTGATTCCTGAACCACAAAGTTTGAGGCTGAATGTCCTGTTCTATACTGACCACTGCTGCCCACAACAGGCAAGATGACAGCGGGTAGTTCTATTGACGAGCTATGACCATGTGACAATATAGCTTCATAGGCTGTATTAGGCCCAGTTGTTATATAAAGATTCGGATTGTTTTCATTTTCTACAGGCAAAGCTCCTGGGGGATAGTAGACATCAGTCACAGCAATAGTATTGTTTGGATAATGATACTGTGTCTGTTGGGAAGTCTGGTTACTAGGAGTATAACTCAGGATTTGATGTTCAGACAAAGGAAATGGGGAGGGGTTCATCATCATCGGAAGTGGTGCATTGTGCGGGACGTAATCTCCCATAGGAATAAACATGAAGGGTCCACCCTCAGGGCTGTCCTCACTGAACACAAAGTGCCTGGAACGTTGTGGAGGACACATCTGAAATGCATCCTGGCCTGCCATAGTGTTAGGGAGTGGGGAATAGTTTTCCGGTAGGATGAAAAACCCTTGCGGTGGTGGTGCGTTGTGGTAATTGTCATTTTTGTGACTAACGGGTAGAGGTGGCAGAGGGAAGGCTCGGAGGTGTGGTGTGGGCATTGGGAATGGTGCATTGTGGGAGTAATTGTTCCCAGGTTGAGGAGGAGGGCAGGGACCTTGAAGCTGAAACATGCCGTCCTGTGAGGTTGCCAGTTGGAAAGTTCCAGACGGTGAAGGGGTAGGAGGGATGAGGTAACTAACAGTACAACCGTCCTGGGTCTGTATGAACAATGGAGGCCCGTGGTCAGGTGCATTGTGGTTATCGTAGTTTGAAGTTGAACGGCTCTTACGATGAATACTGGTGGACATAGACCTGCAGTGCCTCTCGAATTGTAATTCATATGATGTCATAGGTGGGCTCAGAGCTTCTCTGTGTTCTGTGAGTGACGGGGCCTGTTGTTGTGCAGTACAGCCTTCAGATGCAGTGTGGGTAGCGTAGTCCTCTGGGTCACTGCAAGTAACACTTGCAGGCACGTCTGGCATCTCCTGATCCACCTGTGAGGAGAGAGGGACAGGAGACACACCAATGAAATAGGCTACATCAAAGCATTTCTTTGTTTGACTTTTATTGACAGATAGAGCATGTTGTAACACCTGTGCCTCCTCCTGTGCTAGGAGGTCGATGGTATCGGGGTCTGAGGTGAGGAGAGAAGACAGGTACTGCAAATCCAGCACTGCTCCGACCTGCGAGGGAAACACAGAGGGGAGGTGGTATCAAAACCCCACATATCAACCACTGCAACCTACAGGAAACACAGAGGTGGTGATATCAAAACCCCACATATCAACCACTGCAACCTACAGGAAACACAGAGAGGTGGTGATATCAAAACCCCACATATCAACCACTGCAACCTACAGGAAACACAGAGAGGTGGTGATATCAAAACCCCACATATCAACCACTGCAACCTACAGGAAACACAGAGAGGTGGTGATATCAAAACCCCACATATCAACCACTGCAACCTACAGGAAACACAGAGAGGTGGTGATATCAAACCCCACATATCAACCACTGCAACCTACAGGAAACACAGAGAGGTGGTGATATCAAAACCCCACATATCAACCACTGCAACCTACAGGAAACACAGAGAGGTGTGATATCAAAACCCCACATATCAACCATACCCACAGGAAACAAAATCCCCACATATCAACCACTGCAACCTACAGGAAACACAGAGAGGTGGTGATATCAAACCCCACATATCAACCACTGCAACCTACAGGAAACACAGAGAGGTGGTGATATCAAAACCCCACATATCAACCACTGCAACCTACAGGAAACACAGAGAGGTGGTGATATCAAAACCCCACATATCAACCACTGCAACCTACAGGAAACACAGAGAGGTGGTGATATCAAAACCCCACATATCAACCACTGCAACCTACAGGAAACACAGAATTCAACTGTTGTTGGAATAGTAGCTTATCATGTGTGAAAAAGAAACAATAACATAATCCATGATGGATGGAGGACCACACTGGAAAACAAGTCTATTGACTTTATTGTGTTTCCACCAGAGGCTAGAGGGAGGAGCTATAGGAGGACGGGCTCATTGTATGGCAGGAATGGAACGGTGTCACACATGGAAAGCACATGCTTGATTCAGTTCCATGAATTCAATTCCAATGTCTGGAAAACTAAAGCTCATCCCACCAGCCTCCTCTGGTTTATACCCTTTATACAGTTGTTGGTAAATGTCGCTGTTGCCAGGTGTAACATGTTTTTTAAATTGTCAAATAAAATAAAACCAGCATATTATACTATTTAAAAGACTATTAGGAGACAAAATCCACTACTGATCTGTGTAAGAAAATAAAAAAAGTGACATCAATTCTTTTAACTGTTGTTCATTCAAAATGCAAAAGGCACTTTCACATTTGAGCTATCTTTGATGCAGGTGCCTGGTAACAGTTGAATAAGATGAGAAAATATAAGGAACCCGCACACTGCTCTTGCTAGTATCACTGTTATTTATTAAGCTTTATGTTTCGGAAAGGGGGATACCTAGTCAGTTGTACAACTGAACGCATTGAACTGAAATGTGTCTTCCGCATTCAACCCAGCCCCTGTATCGGCCTCAAGGCCTTCGTCGGAGCTTTTGTGAGTGTTTGTAATTTGCACCCTTATGTAGACATTGCTCCACCCACATCCGTTCAATGCATCGAATGGGGTTGGAGTTGAGGGAAAATGAGCAAGTGTTACCAACCATGTGTGTTTCATAAGTATTCTAATAAAGTGCGTACATAAAACATATTAAACACGTCTGTAAACCACAAGTACGTTTTCATAAATCACCGGGTACAGAGCTAGAACAACGTCAGAGTCATCTGAAGCGGAGGCATTAATTCATGTTCACATTTATAACATGACATTTCATCATTAAGTCCTTTAGGAATTAACGTCTGGAGGGTGGAAATCCTAAAACATTCTCTTTTTTCTCAGAGTATCATTTATATCACCTTCCCTGTGTGATATCTTACCTTTCTCTATGCCACAAAATCTAAAGTTAGAAATGTCATGTTTTAGGTCATTAAAATGTACTGCGACTGGATAATCCCTGTCGTTTCTTCTGATTGAACTTTTATGTTCACTAATTCTCTGTTAGAACTATTTTTTACCTAATTAACACAGCCCATGTGGACATTTTAATAATGTAGATAAATGGGTGGTGGAGCACATAATAATGTCATTTATTTGGAAGCGTTTTCCTGTGTGTGGGTGGCAGAAATATTCACACTTCATCATATTGTTGCACTGTGCGCCACCTCTGCATTTATAGCTACCATTCAGAAGAGGGCGTTTCTTTTGGGGTTGGCTGTTGGCATGGAACAATTTGTCGCGTAAATTGCTACCTCTCCTATATACAATATAAGTGGTGGGTTCTTAAATTCAGCTGGAAAAACTGGGTCCGAGGATAAAACTTGCCAGTGTTTCTTGACAGCATCTCCCATTTTGCGCGAGTTCAAAGTATGTGTGGTGGTGAACATTCCAGAGTGTTCTTTAGCTCTAGTGGGTTTTTTTTGTAGCAGTTAATCTTGTGTTTTCCCTAATGCCAAATTAAGAGCTTCATCCACACATTGTGGAGTGTAGCTTCTTCCTAGAAACATTATACACATCTCCACTGCTTTTTCTAGACAGTCCTCGGTGGAGTGGAATATAAAGCAAAGTCTGGAAAAACTGGCTTCTTAGAAGTCCTCTTTTTAATGGCCCAGGGTGGAATCTGTCTCTCTGTATTAGAGTTTTTATGTACGTTTTGTTTCTGTACTGAGTGGTAAACGGGGTTCCATTTGATTTCTCAATCCACATACCAAGGTAATGAACACGTTTAGTGTCACGTTCAATAGTGAATTTGAGATTGAGGTCAATGTCATTGAGTAGTGCCATAAAGTCTGACAGCTCTTATTCTGTAACTTCCCATATGCAAAACACGTCGTCAATATATCAATACCACTTCAGGACTTTATTCAAAAATGGATTTTCATTTTCATTATTAACAAAACGTTCTTCAAAAAGACCCAAATAAAGGTTTGCATATCTCAGAGCGAATGTGGAGCCCATTGATGTTCCATTCGTTTGGAGGTAGTATTCATCATCAAACCTGAAATAGTTATACATCAAAACATATTCAGCCAGCTCTAGAATGAAGTTTGTTGGTCGGTATTTGTTAGTATCTCTGTCTCTCAAATAGTGAGCTAGTGCTGCCAGCCCCCCACATGGGGAATGCTGGTATATAGACTCTTGACATCTAATGTGACCAAAATACAGTCTTCTGTTAAACCCGTTATTGGTGAAATCTTGTTTATGAAGTCTGTAGTCTTTCACATATGATGGCAATGATTGCACGTGACATTTAATAAAAGAGTCAACAAAGTTCAGCAATGGCTCTAACATTGGGATTATTCCTGCAACCACTGGTCTGCCTGGATAAATCCCTAATTTAGGCTAAATGTACAGGCATGGACGTATGGCACATTTGTAGCAAAGGTATTCATATTCAAGTTGGGAGATGAGGTTGTTTAATCGGGCTCCAGATTAGAGCGAATGTCCCTTTGGAACACCTGATCAACACAAATGTTCATGACTGAGTTGTCTCTGTCTTTCTAAAACAACCACAGCACCCCCCTTGTCTGCAGGTTTGATAACCAAACATGTTCTTCTGTCCTGGTGAGGTTCTTCTGAATATGGTTTGTTTGTCTCGTATATACTGACATGGCTTCTTGTTCGACTAACCTACAATAGGTATTAATCGATGAGTTGTTAACCATAAATCACCATTTTCTTTTGGGTTTAAAATGGGTAACAGTTCTTTATTGGGTTTCTATGCCAGAAATAGTGTTTTGGGAAAACAGATGTTTAAGTTTAATTTTGCGAAAGAATTTAAACAGATCTACTTTCGTATCAAATGGTTTGTCTGTACATGTGGGTACAAAAGAGACACCCTTAGATAATACTTTCTTTAATACGAAGGCCTTGAGGCCGATATGTAAAAATAGCAGGGATACCAGCGAGAGCAGTGTGCAGGTTTCTTATTTTTTCTCAACTGTTGTTCGTTACCTTAAAAATCCATCATCACACTATACGATTTATAAGACTGAACAGACAGAATCCACCAGGAAATGCTTATGATTGTAAGAAAAATAGACATCACATCAATTCCTTTGTCTGTTCATTACCTTAGTGACAAACTCCTTCTGACTGCACAGCTCATTTAGGTACTCTGTGAACGAGCCTTCCCCATCTCTTCCTCCCTCTTCTTCCTCATCATTCTTCTTCTCATCCTCCTCTTCCTCTTGATTTCTGACCTCTAACCTCTCCCTGACCCCGTTGGGGTCAATAAGGAGGGCCTCCATGGCTGCCGTGTACTCCCCGAGAGCACGTTCCTCCAGGACCTTGAGGAAAGAAGACAAATTGTTTTCCTTTGTTTAACATTCTACACGGCCATGACAAATGAATAAAGTTTAACTGCAACTAAAGCATCTGACAAGAGTGACTGGGTCCTTTTGGGACAGTCTCTATACCCTACAAGTGTAGCTTCCAGTAACTTTTGTTAATACCTTGATGTCCACTTTCCCTAGTCGGTGACCACGGGACACTCTAGGACCACTGCCACTCTTAGTGGCCCTCTGAGTTTTGTCTTTGGCTTGGTTAACTCTTGTGTTGCATTTGGTCTCTTTGGCTGACGTGGTGGCACTGCTCTTCCCCGTGTAACCTGCTGAGAGGGGAGAGAAAGAGGGAGAGAAAGAGAGAGAGAGAGAGAGAGAGAGAGAGGGAGAGAAAGAGGGAGAGAAAGAAAGACCATCATAAAGTTGCCACACCATGTGGCTTCATTCGTTGATACAAATGATTAATTCACTTTTTGGTTAATCACTTTAACTATATATATAATTAACTATACACTACCGGTTAAATGTTTTAGAACACCTACTCATTCAAGGGTTTTTCTTATTTTTTTTAATGTAGAATAATAGTAAAGACATCAAAACACAATCAATAACACATATGCTAAACAAAAAAGGATATATTTTATATTTGAGATTCTTCAAATAGCCACCCTTTGCCTTGATGACAGCTTTGAACACTCTTGGCATTCTCTCAACCAGCTTCATAAGGTAGTCACCTGGAATGCATTTCAATTAACAGGTGTGCTTTCTTAAAAGTTAATTTGTGGAATTTCTTTCCTTCTTGATGCGTTTCAGCCCATCAGAAGATAGCCCTATTTGGTAAAAAACCAAGTCCATATTATGGCAAGAACAGCTCAAATAAGCAAAGAGAAATGACAGTCCATCATTACTTTAAGACATGAAGGTTAGTCAATCTGGAAAATGTTGTGAAATTGCTGGTGACTTATTGTGACCTCTCAGTGGTAGTTAGCATGCAGGAATCCTGACCTTTCAACTCAGCCTGGGCTCCACTCTGACCTGACAGTGACCTTTGTATGACCTTTGACCTTTCCTTAGCTGTCACCTCCTCCACCTCAAGCTCCACGAATCTAGAGTTGATCAAGCACACACACACACACACACACACACACACACACACACACACACACACACACACACACACACACACACACACACACACACACACACACACACACACACACACACACACACACAAGCACACACACAAGACACCTCAAATGACACCCTATTCCCCAACATACTTTAACGTGATCAAAATGTATGTGCACTACTATATTGGTAAAATATTATCAGAAACAACCAGAAACCGAGCATCAATTACCAGGTCGTCCCATTCTCATGTTTCACATGCATAGTGCTCTAATTTTGACTGGGCCAATAGGGCTCTGGTCAAAAGAAGTGTATAGTATGTACTACCACTTTATAGGATATAGGATGCCATTTAGGAAGCACCCATGGTATTTAGGGCCACAAACAGCATGTTTTGACAAGCTATGTGACAAGTGTTTGTAATCTAATTACATTCAGAGATACTAGAGAAAGAGGAGATGATCGACGGAGGAGCTGATCGCAGACGTCAGGAAACAGGGGGGGTAGAACACGCCCCCATCCACATTGACTGGGCTGCAGTGGAGCGGGTCGAGAGCTTCAAGTTCCTCTGTGTCCAAATCACAAAGGACTTAAACTGTTCCACACGCACACGCGCACAGTTGTGAAGAAGGCGTGACAGTGCTTCTAACCCCTCAGGAGGTTTAAAAGGTTTAGCATGGGCCCTCAAATCCTCAAAATTTTACAGCTGCACCACTCATAGTATCTTGACTGGCTGCATCACTGCTTGGTATGGTAACAGCACCGCCCTCTATTGCATGGCGCTACAGAGGCTGGTGCGAACAGCCCAGTACATCACTGGGGTTGAGCTCCCTGCCATCCAAGGCATCTATATCAGGCGGTGTGAAAGGGAGGCCAAGAAAGACTCCAGCCACTCAAGTCATAGACTGTTCTCTCTGCATCTGCACAGCAAGCAGTACATCAAGTCTGACACCAACAGGCTCCTGAACAGCTTCTATCCCCAAGCCATAAGACTGCTAAATATTTTAAAAAATGACTACATGGACTATCTGAGTTGACCCTTGTATTTACATTTTTCACTGCACACTCACTGGACTCTATACACACACACACACACACACACACACACACACACACACACACACACACACACACTTAATTTGCTCACACACGCCCACAATTTGCTCACACACACACAACATTCACACACATTTATACTGGCTCTACACACACGCACACGGACTCACATACAATCATCATATATGCTGCTGTTACTGTTTATCATTTATTCAGATGCCTAGTCACCTTACCCTTATACATATCTCCCTCTATCACTCCAGTATCCCTGCACATTGTAAATATGGTACTGGAACAGACCCTGTATATATATATATACTGAACAAAAACATAAATGCAGCATGTAGGCTGTATCACATCAGGCCGTGATTGGGAGTCCCATAGGACAACTGGCCCAGCGTCGTCCGGGTTTGGCCAGTGTAGGCCATCATTGTAAATAATAATTTGTTCTTAACTGACTTGCCTAGTTAGATCCCAGAAATGTTCTATACGCACAAAAAGCTTATTTCTATCAGATTCTGTGCACACAATTTTATATCCCTGTCGGTGAGCATTTCTCCTTTCCCAAGATAATCCATCCACCTGACAGGTGTGGCATATCAAGAGGCTGATTAAACAGCATGGTCATTACACGTCTGACACCAGCCACCCGGACAGCTGATGAAACCCAGGAGTATTTCTGTCTGTAATAAAGCCCTTTTGTGGGGAAAAACTCATTTTGATTGGCTAGGCCCGGGTCCCCAGGGGGTGGGCCTGATCCCTCCCAGGGTCCCCCATTGCAGAGCCCCTGTCCAGTCATGTGAAATCCATAGATTAGGGCCTGATGCATTTATTTAAATTAACTGATTTCCTCATATGAACTGTAACTCAGTAAAATCTTTGAAATTGTTACATGTTGTGTTTAGATTTTTGTTCAGTATAGATTAAATACTTCTCGTGTTCTTATTTTTTATTTCTCATGTGTTTTTGTTCTACCTTGTGTTATTTTCAGTACTACATTGATATTGATTACTGCATTGTTGGGTTTAGAACTCGCAAGAAAGGTATTTCACTGCACTTGTGCACGTGACATTAAGACTTGAAACTACTAATGTAAATTGAATCTAAATGGATAAATAAACTCTTTCCACATGATTCATATCTTTATATCTTCAGTAGGGTATCTTTGTTAGTAGCCTTCAATGTAATTCCACAATGATGCAGTTACCCACTTATTTGATAATCTAATCAAACATTCCATCTTTTATGAGAACATTCTGTTGACGTTAACACGAAAAGTACATTTAAAGGAGAAATCTGGGGGATGGAATCAATGGCAATATCAGTATAAAAATGGATGAACCAATCCCAGATTGCTCTTTAGGTGCAGAGCTATGGGAGTTACAAAACTGTACAAACTGTGAGGGTAATAATTGGATGGTATGTCACTGTTAACACTTCTTTCAAAAGTTGTTTGTGTGTCTTAAAAACTGTGCCAAAGTTGAATGACATCTTGTGTTTTGTGAGGACACACTGACTCACTGACATGCACACCAGCACCACACACACACACACACACACACACACACACTGTGGACTCACTTCTGGGCCAAGTGATAGTACTCCATACGGTCGTAGTTAGAGAGCTTCCCCCATTCTCCCACCGCTATACTGATGCCCTGGGTGAAGAGGAGCGAGGGGTACTGGAGACAGAGGGAACGAATCACTGGACTGAAGAGAGACACACACACACACATACACACACACACACACACAGGGTTAGGGGTAGCACGGTCAATAACTATGTAGCCAAAACTATAACAAAACCATCTACAACTCTCACTCGCAGGTCCTCTACTCAGAGACTATTAGTTTTCAAGTTTTAATGTCACATGCACAAGTACAGTGAAATGTCTTTCCTGCTAACTCAAAACCCTACAATGCAGTAATCAATAACAGTGTAATACTATTAATAACAAGGTAGAACAAGAACACAAGATATAAAAATATGAAGAACACAAGTAGCAAGTAAGCATACTATATACAGGGTCAGTTCCAGTACCATATTTACAATGTGCAGGAATACTGGAGAGATGGAGGTAGATATGTATAGGGGTAAGGTTACTAGGCAACAGGATATAAGATTAACAGAGTAGCAGCAGTGTAGAGTGTGTGTAGAGTCAGTATAAATGCATATTATGTGTGAGTGAGCAGATGATGGTGTGAGTGTTTGTGTGTGTTGGAGTGACACTGTGTGTGTGAGTGTGTAGGGCCCTGTGAGTCTGCATAGTGACAGTGCAAAAATGTAAATAAAAGGTCAATAATATACAAGGTTTCTATTTATATTCAGTTATTACGTGGTAATAAAGACTGTATTACCAAAACAATACACAACACCAAGTCACTGAGTAAGAGTCTACATAAAAACTAGCTAAACAAGAATAGTTAAGGGAAAGGGGGATGGAAAGTGCCCTATAGAGTGCACTCATTTTTGTCCAGGGCTCTATGAAAAATAGTGCATTACATAGGGAAAAGGGTGCCATTTCAGACGCAACCTCAAAACTCACATGAAGAAGCAGGCCAGGGCCTCTGCGTCAGGTCCACTGTCGGGGTAGATTTTGCTGGCTATGTCTCGGAGGTTCTGCCACCACCTGTAGTTCTCAAACATCCCCCGGGAGGAGAAGCCCTCGCTGCGACACCAGGCCTGGGGAGGTGGGGGCTGGCTGGGGATAGAACCAGGGATGGAACCAGCCATCCCAGGGAGATGACCGGGTAAGCCTGGGCCGAGCTGGAGGTCCGGTGGTGGTTGGAGGTGGTTCGGGCATAGCTGGGGGGCCAGTGAGAGGAAATTAGTCCTCGGTTGGGGGGTCAGTGAAGGGTGATTAGGGCCTGGTTGAGGGCAGTTGTGGTTCATCTGTGGGTGATATAAAGGAAAGTCTGATGGGAGATCCAGGGGAGGGCAGCTAGGGATAAGGATTGAGTGACAGATCATCGGACAAGGGCCATTCGATATGGATGGAGACTGCTGAGGCCGCATGGGTGAATATGTTGGTGATTGTATGGGTGGAAAGTATGGGAGAGACTGAGACTGTGGTTGGAGACATCGCAGGTGGGAACTTTCAAGGATTCTGTCCCTCCCCTGTGAGTCAGACTGCAGAGTCTCTACACCTGGTTCTTGTCTGATGTATGCTGCTGGATACAATAAAGCCAGAGAAGAGAGACCCGGCTCAGTCTTGACAGTCAGTGAGACTGGGGCTGGCTGTTCTGGCTGTAGGCCTGTCTGTGCTGGGTCGGATTGATGAGGTGGCACCGGCTCAAATTCCTGCGAGTCTAGGTGAGGTAGAGGATCATTAGCCTGTATCTGGACCATTTCAGGACATTTTTCTATCTCAAGTGGCTCTGAGGCAGGCATGGGATTTTCAGATTGCATCCCATTGCACAAGTCTGGTTGTCCAACACATGACACTGAACATGATACAGCTGGAGAGGCCAGGTCAACCTCCGATTCAGACATAGAGGTCAATGCTGTGGCCGGCTGCTCTGAAGGTATCTCGGCTGGGTCGGGCTCTCCTTGGAGCTCAGGCGGTGTCTCTGTTGTAGATCTTGAGTTTTCTGAGTCTGTGTCAGGGCTTGGGTCTGGCCCCAGCTTCGGCGTAGCCTCTAGCTCTCTAGAATCTATGTGAAGATGAGGAGTAGGCCTGGGCATAGACACCAACTCAGGGTCTGGTTCCACGTCTATCTGAGGTGGTTCTGAATCCTCAGAGCCCCTCATGTCATATGGGTCTAGTTCTGGTCCTAGACACAGTGCTGTCTCTGACACAGTTGGAAAGGAGAGATCAGTCGGCAGGATCAAACCTGGGACTGGATCTCGCTGCTCTGATGGTTTCTGTGCCGAGTCGAATTCCTCTTGTGTCTGACATGGAACTGAGTCAGAGTTTGTGTTTTCAGGGTCCACCTCAGGGCATGGGGCTGTCTCCAGCTTCAGAACTGACTCTGATTCCTCAGGGTCTATGTTAGGAAGTGGAGAAATAGACACCGTCTGTGCGGGATGTGATTCCCATAGTATCTGAGGTGGTGGCTCTGACTCAGACATGGGCCTTTCCGAGTCCACCCCACAGTCTGGGTTTGCTCCCTGTGCCGTTACAGACTTTGATTCATCCGGGTCTGTATGAGGAAGAGGAGTTGGTATGGATGCTGTCTGTGTATCGCCAAGGTCCATGGGAGATGATGTTCCTTCTCATTCCTCCTGGGATAAAGAAGTGGGTTGTGGGGTTGTTTCCAAAAGTGGATCGGTCAAGAATTTGAATTTTTGCACCTGCCAAAACACACAGTATTTGACATCATGCTAAACTTACTGTAACTTTGGGAGTTTCTGTTTAGTGAGTGTCAGTGAGCGTCTCAATCTCTCCCTGAAATAGAACTATTACAACTAGTGGGGCGGGGAGAGGTATTGCTATTTTATAAATTAAATTCCTGCAATTCTACACATTTTGCCATAGGGTGGAGGCAAATGATTGCAGTTTTTAATATGATAACTGATGAATGATCAATGGGCCCCACCCTGGTCGGTAATTCGACCATGCTTACTAGGTTACAAGTTTAGATAGCTGGCCGCTTGAATAATTGACCAATCTAAAAAATGCTGACATGGGCTAATTGAGTGACTGCTAACCAAATTTCGAAATTACACCTTGTGTATTCTATTATTCTAACTAGCAACATTAAATTGAGACCCTGACTGAGTCGTCCTCGTCCCAGTCCCCCCGGTTGGACGAGACCAGGACTGAGTCGTCGCCCTCCACCCCGGACATCACTGATCTAGCTGCATCGAAAACAACTATGTAAACTATGTAATAAAGCTAACTTTGTAAGTGTCATAAACTATCACAGACAGGCCGCCTCTTATGATAGAGACTGGCGAATCTGATGTATTTAAAGCCAGCATAATAGGGAAAATACCCTATTAAAAAAATACCCTAATACCCTATTACTTACCCTAGGATAGGGTAAGTAATCCTTCTCACCCCCCCTAAAAAGATTTAGATGCACTATTGTAAGTGGCTGTTCCACTGGATGTCATAAGGTGTATGCACCAATTTGTAAGTCGCTCTGGATAAGAGCGTCTGCTAAATGACTTAAATGTAAATGTAAATACATTGATATCCCACTGGGTAATTTGATTAATCATCAGAAAAACTTGAGAAGCTATATATATATATAAAAACTCACCTGTTATGGCATTTGTTTTGGACGATGTTTTGCAAACTGTGCGCACACGCAAATTATCATTTTGCATTTTTCGTTCATTTTGTTTCAAAAATAAACATTTCGAGTTCTGATTCTAACTCAGATAGTTACGATGATCAAACATTATGGGGACAAAAAAAACTATTTTATAAACAGAACATTATAATAATGTTGTACAGACTGTGTTTATAAACTATTATAATACGAAAACTATTTCAAGTATGAGGACTGCAAATAAAACTCATTTTCCCGATTTGCTTTGCGGAAGAGCTATCCTTTTGCTTACGGATATCCGCTTTTTAGTTTCTACCAAATGACAAAAAGTTGCACGTGGAGCGCAGGAACTTTACAGATACATTTTCTGTAAAATAAAAGTGAACAAGTCCACTTTGGTCGGTGTAGTAAATTTGTTTATAACTTAAAAAACACAAGTTATTTACCACGATGTTCCTGCAATTCTATTTGAACGAGAATGGGGAGAGAGTTTACACATTGAAGGTATGTTTAGCAAGCTACTTTTTATTTATTTAATTTAACTACTGCACTGTAACGTTTAGCAGTATTCAATGTGGAATAGAATCGTGTCTGCTCTATACACATTGGCTACATTTTCAGTATTTTAATGCATTTTTCACGGAATGTGTTATTACATTGTGTGTAGACCGTTATATGGTGTTATTGTAACTAGGTCCTGATTTAAATAGATAGTTAGCTAACGTTAGGGTTTTTATGTCCTGCTTAGATGGCACGTCAACTAATTACACAATTCATAATCTTCTCTAAGGATTGGTACACGTATCCAAATAACTTATTTTTCTGACCCTACAACTTGTATGTATAAAATGGGCCTGTCCAACACTAAAATCCTAGCTATGTGACAAGTTATACAAGGCTACTTGTTCATACTATCTGTTATCTTCTCACCCCTCTTTCCTCACGTTCTCCCATGGCGTGGCTCAACAGAAGGTGGATCTATTGGGCCAGCCCACCAGCTCTGCCCATCCTGCCCGCTTTTCGCCTGATGACAAGTTCTCCAGGCACCGGGTGACCCTGAAGAAACGCTTCGGCCTCCTCCTGACCCAGCAGCCTAGACCCATACTATGATTGAAGCATGGAACAACACTTTCCCAATAACTTATGGCTGATTACTGCAATATGGCTGAACCAAACTGTAGGCTTGGATAAAAAAAAAAATCTTCACGTTGTCCTTTTCAGCATGCTGTGATATGTAACCAGTACAGCTCAGCTTTGTCATGTATGTGTGAATCAGGCTTTGATTCACATATTATCAATTGATTTGAGAGGCTCGCTCCTCCATTGTTTGACAGACATGGGCCAAAGGGGTGCAGATGGCTATTGTTTGTTGACATCTGTTTAGGATGTTTGCCTTGGGGCTAGCCTGAGATATCTGCGTGTGAAAGTCTCAGGCTGGCACCTATATAGGTTGTTTGATCTGCTAGAATGTATTTTAAAATTTAGTTTTTTTATATTTCTGTCTTGTTTACAGAACACTTATAGTTTTGGACATCAAATTCTGCATTGGGATTCTCTTGTAATGTGGTTTCAGAGCTGTCAAATTGAGGTGTACTATTGTCAATATGTTCTGAAGATGTCTTGGAGATGGAGAATAAATGAAATGTGGAAAGTACATTGAGTTCTACTAGCTACTGTTTCACTTGCTTTCCCAACTCTTGGTTCATCTGGGACAAACCTTTTTGTCTAGGGATTTATTGTTCCCTACCCCGCATGCGTGAGTTCGAAATTACGGCAAGCGAAAGAGGTATTGAGAGGCGGGGGCTGGCACGCGTTTCTGACTGTTGGACAAAGTGCCGACAAAAGGATGAGGCGAGTACATGCATGGAGCTACTATGGTTTCAATTCATTTTGAGGACCACTAGCAAGCCAGGCAGCTGGATATAAGGGACACGAGAGTACTATATACGCGCTATGTATATTGTTTGAAATATTTCCGTGAAGTTGCCGCAGAATTCTGCCAATTTCTAGCGGTTGAGCAAGGTACGTGGAGTTCTGTCACACGTTAGCGGCGTGGCTAACAGCTAGCTACTGTACCACTGTAAATTCAACTGACGACAGTCGACTGATACCGACAAGTAGCTAATGTACTGAACGAGTTGAAGGGATCCTTTCATGATAAGCAAGACAAACGTAGTAGTGTGTTCGTCTAGTTTATTTCGATACCATGACTTGAAAGTTGACACAAATTACCATACACATTATGTTGTGTAATTCCAGAAAGAAAATGTTGTTTACTACAACGGAAAATCTGCTTGCATACATTGATTGACATGCTAATACATTGTTGACATGCCGCATCGTTTTGCCAACAAAAACCCTATAGCTAGCTACCCATGCTAGTTGTAGTTTAAAAACAGACTATTTTTTTCTAAATATATTTCAACCGCGGGATTGGAATATATTGATATGACAATTTTCCCTGACTGGTTCAAACTAGCTAGAAATTATAATTGGCTTAACGGTTAAGGGTAGTTACTAGTTAGCCAGCCAGCTAATGTTAGCATAACCGATACTAGCTCGCTCGTCGTACGATATTTCAAGCAAGTGCACGTAGGTGTAACGTTATCAGTATGTTTCATCTGGACATTTGATGAGTCTTGCTCCGCGAACACAATCTTATTTCGCTTTACATATATATGCTCCAACTAGTTGCTAAGCGTTCATTATTTAAACGGCTGCAGTTCAATTCAACAGTCGCATACTGGCCAGTTTTACAGATGCTGGTCCTTGTCTCTACCATTTGTATAGATTCATGGGATGGCAATCAAGGTTCAAACTAGCTATGAGTCTAAAATAATTTAATGCACTGTTAACTAGCTTCAGTTCATGTGTACCCCGCGAACTGACATGATTGCTCAAACAATTTGCCACCCCCTCGTCTAGCTAAAAATGTCTAGTATAAGACGAGTAGTACAACTCGAAATGTTGCGAAACTGATAAGCTACCATCCCATCTTTACATACGGGTAGCAGTCTACAATACAGCCACAGTACTGCACAAAGCCATGAGTGCCTCCGCATGTGGCTCGGCTCTAGCTGCCACTGGCCCAACCGGTTGGAACTGCTCTTGTATAATAATTAAATTATAAACCGCACCAAAGCAACTACTCAACTGAACTACATGTAACTGCCAGAATAAAGGAAACAATTTAGTTAAATGAGGGAAACAAAGCAGGTGCATCCACACAGGTGTGGTTCCTGAGTTAATTAAGGAATTAACCGTCACATCATGCTTGGGGTCATGTATATCTATGAAGACACTTTATGTTGGTGTTTCCTTTATTTTGGCAGGTACTTGTACCTCACATAATTGAGTCAGAGCAAGGAGACTGTTTATCAGTCAGTGTTCTCACCTGGTTAACTTTGCAGTTTGCTCCCCTGAGCGGTGTTTGTGAAAGCACATTATTCTGTTCTGCTCTTTGTCAGGTTAGGTTACTGAGTGACCTACATATCACTCATTAATCAAAACAAATGCCTTTTGTGTACTGTCACCTACCATACATAATTGAACTCTAATAGCAGCAATCCTCCTTTGCTCTTCTCCCTTTTTTCTCTCCTTTTGTCTTGGTTCTTACCCCTTCCCTGTCCCCCCAATCAATCCATCATTAGTCACTCATTGTCATCCATAGAGGAAATCTAAGCTATCACTGAGGTGCATATAACCACAGAGAAAAAAACAAACCCATGTTTACTTGGGAATACGAGAGGAGAGGCAGATTTGAGACTAGGCATACATATTGATAGCCAGTATTATTAAGTTCATTGTCAGGTCATTTGGGCATGTACGAACTAACCCTACTAATCCAGTTTCTGAACAAGCAATGAGATGCAATAATATTAATCGAAGTGAAAAGGGAACGCTACGTTGCTTCCCTCTTTTTACAAATATAACCTGACTTGCAAGCTGAAGGGGAAGTTTAAAAAAATATTCTTAGAGACACCATTTACTCCTCAACCTAATTCATTTGTTTACAATTTTAAAGTGTAGGCTCTATGTTAAACCATTACACATTCATAAAATGGAAAAAAAGGCACATATCTCGTGACATTCATCCCATATGTGCCATTAAAACCAGTCCAATTCAATGGGGAAGTGCAGATTCAAGTCTAGTAGGTGTCTCTGCACAGTCACTTGAACGTTAGTTTAGAATAGGTTAGCCTAGTATTGGTTAGCCGAGCTAGCGTAGTTGGTGACCCTTGACCTCTAACCCTTGACCCCCATTCCTCCAAGACCCAATAATGGCGTCGGTACGGTTCACGGTGACGCCCACCAAGGCCGAGGACCTCCCGGGGCTGTCAGACACCTCGCCGGACATCAGTTCCCGGTCCAGCGGCCGCGGCCACGTACGTTTTGGCTCGCGGGAGAGTGTGAACCGCAGTGAACCGCTAAGCGAGGGGTCGGGAGGGCTCACCACAACTGGTGAAAACGAGACGCCTGACAGGACCAACACAGATCAAGGTGACACATCACTGTGTGTGTGTGTGTGTGTGTGTGTGTGTGTGTGTGTGTGTGTGTGTGTGCAACAAGTTGACAACTTTAGGTTATTAATGGGTTGTATTCATTAGGCACCAAACATTTAAAAAAAAAACAGACAAACAGCGATGGACTGTCTGGGCTTGTCTAATAAGCAGCCCTCATTTTTGTTTTCCACTGCAAAAAGTGTCCCATTGCATGTCCTAATGAACATTACCCTGTTTTGGACTGTTAGCCTATTTGCTCAACTGTTTGTGATGTCGCCCTCTAGTGGCATGGTACTCTCAATCATTCTTCTGGACAGAATCAGCTTCTATGTTACAATAATAGTCTCAATGTTAATAAGCAATTACTGGCTCCAGAAATAGTCTCAAGTGGGTTATCTCATTGGTGATGCTTTGGTTGTTTATATCAAGAAAGGAGAAAAGAAACACAACAAATCAAACAGGAAATTAACTGGCACAGGCTGAACTAAAGAAGCAGACATGCACACACATTTTAAATGCTGGTGGTGATAACACCTTTCTCACCTAAGTAGGTACCAGCTTGACAAGGCGGTCATGTCTTGCAATGTACATGTCTTTGTATGAACGGTAACAATTAACAACATGTGCAACAGTCTCCATTACATTTAACTCTGGGTGTAAAACACAGAAGGGATCATGGTTTGAAGGGTACCAGAGTGTTAGGTTGTGTTTTGTGAGTAGAACTTACAGCCTCGCCTTAACAGTAAATGTGAGAATGTCCTCGTCACTGGCAGTATTCTGATGCATGAAATGGAAGACAGAAACGTCAGCACAGTCCAGAGCAGCAAGTTTCCCCAGCAGCCTCAGGCCAGTCCAGAGGTGCTGTTGCTGCATCTGTCTAAAACAGAGGAGTGTTGTCATGCTTGACAGAAGCCTCCACGACAACACAACTGCATCACAGGCAGTCATAGTCTCAGTCCGCGTCAGTGGAGGCTGCTGAGGGGAGGACGGCTCATAATAGTGGCTGGAACGGTGCAAATGGAATGGCATCAAACACGTTGAAACCGTTAATTGAGCCCGTCCTCCCCAATTAAGGTGCCACCAACCTCCTGTGGTCTGTGTGTCAGTTTTGTGTCCGGTTGTACAGCTCCTTGAGGTCTGACCAGACTCCAAAGCCTGCAGCACGAGTGTCCAGTTTTCCATTGGCCTTCCTAATGAAGCTCAGGAAGTTGTCCCTTAGTGTCATTGGCCAGTGGGACCTTCCTAGTCCAGGAGGAGGGAGGCTCTGGCTAAATGTCGCGTTGACACTGTTGAGCATGTTCGACAGGTGAGTCACTCTGGTAGCAGTGTAAATCCACTGGACATTCGGGACACCCAGACCGTTTCGATCAGGAAGATAATGTTTTATTTTTTATTTTATCAACACTTGACAAGTTTTGTTATTAATTTCCCTTAGAATGTTCTGTGGGAGAGGTACAGTTGATGTTGAAAGTTTACGTACACTTAGGTTGGAGTCATTGAAACTTGTTTTTCAACCACTCCACACATTTCTTGTTAACAAACTTTAGTTTTGGCAAGTCGGGTAGGACATCTACTTTGTGCATGACACAAGTAATTTTTCCAACAATTGTTTACAGACAGATTATTTCACTTATAATTCACTGTATCACAATTCCAGTGGGTCAGAAGTTTACATACACTAAGTTGATTGTGCCTTTAAACAGCTTGGAAAATTCCAGAAAATTATGTCAAGGCTTTAGAAGCTTCTGATAGGCTAATTGACATAATTTGAGTCAATTGGAGGTGTAGCTGTGGATGTATTTCAAGGCCTACCTTCAAACTCAGTGCCTCTTTGCTTGACATCATGGGAAAATCAAAAGAAATCAGCCAAGACCTCAGAAAACAAATTGTAGACCTCCACAAGTCTGGTTCATCCTTTGGAGCAATTTCCAAATGCCTGAAGGTACCACGTTCATCTGTACGCACGTATAAACACCATGGGACCACGCAGCCGTCCTACGGCTCAGGAAGGAGATGCGTTCTGTCTCCTAGAGATGAACGTACTTAGGTGCCAGAACAGAACAACCGCAAAGGACCTTGTGAAGATGCTGGAGGAAACGGGTACAAAAGTATCGATGTCGACATAAACTGATAGGCCGCTCACCAAGGAAGAAGCCACTGTTCCAAAACCGGCATTAAAAAAAGCCAGACTACGGTTTGCAACTGCACATGGAGACAAAGATCGTACTTTTTGGAGAAATGTCCTCTGGTCTGATAAAACAAAAATAGAACTGTTTGGCCATAATGACCATCGTATTGTTTGGAGGAAAAAGGGGGAGACTTGCAAGCCAAAGAACACCATCCCAACCGTGATGCACAGGGGTGGCAGCATCATGTTGTCGGGGTGCTTTGCTGCAGCAGGGACTGGTTCACTTCACAAAATAGATGGCTGCATGAGGGAGGAAAATTATGTGGATATATTGAAGCAACATCTCAACACATCAGCCAGGGAATTAAAGCTTAGTCGCAAGTGGGTCTTCCAAATGGACAGTGACCCCAAGCATACTTCCAAAGTTGAGGCAAAATGGCTTAAGATAAAGTCAAGGTATTGGAGTGGCCATCACAAAGTCCTGACCTCAATCCCATAGAAAATGTGTGGGCAGAACTGAAAAAGCATGTGTGAGCAAGGAGGCCTACAAACCTGACTCTGTTACACCAGCTCTGTCAGGAGAAATGGGCCAAAATTCACCTACATTATTGCGGGAAGCTTGTGGAAGGCTACCCAAAACGTTTCACCCAAGTTACACAATTTAAAGGCAATGCTACCAAATACTAATTGAATGTATTTCTGACCACTGAGAATGTGATGAAATAAATAAATAAAAGCTGTAATAAATCATTCTCTCTACTATTATTCTGACATTTCACATTCTTAAAATAAAGTGGTGATCCTAACTGACCTATGACAGGGAGTTTGTACTAGGATTAAATGCCAGGAATTGTGAAACTGGGTTTCAATGTACTTGGCTAAGGTGTATGTAAACCTCTGACTTCAACTGTACATTGGCAAACCGATGTTGAATCTTTGCAAGGGCCATCTTTTTCACAGCCACAAGCTTCATGACCACAGTCGGATGGGAAATGTCAATCATATCAAGCCTGCACATTTAGTGTCTTTCACTTCCAGCCCAGACCATTTCTAAAAGTTGTCTGTGCGAGAGAGCATGTTTTTCATCTGAACATCATCACCATTCCCCTGTACTGGGTTCAGTGACCACACATGGGTTGGGGTACACACACTGGCATAGCCATTTCAGCCACTGGTTGATGGCTAGGATGAAGTTGACAGCAGTCTGTTTCTATGCTAACCCTGAGTGGGATTGGTTCGTTTTAGCTGCTTCCCACAGGTAACTTGGAGAAAAGAGCCTTTGTACTTATCAGATATAATGTCCACATAAGCCAGTGAGTGGTATTTCCTCAATGCATCTCTAAAGTCCAGAAACACTGTGTAAAACCTTGTGGATTCATGGTTGAAGCCATCAATTCCAAATGCTAATTCATGCCCTGTCTGTCTAATATACACAACATGACCAAAAGTATGTGGACACGGATGTGGACCGCTCGCCAAATGTCTCATTTCCAAGGTCATGGACATTAACATGGAGTTGTTATTTTTTTATACACCTGTCAGTAATGGGTGTGGCTAAAGTAGCCAAATCCACAAATTTGAAGGGGTGTCCACATACTTTTGTGTATATATGGTATATATGCCTGTTGTTTGGGAGAGAGAATGCCTGTATCTATGAGCAATTGTAGTGTGCAGGCGAGAAAGCATTTCATGAACACTTTATAGACCAAGGGTGACGCTTTGGTTATTTATATCAAGAAAGGAGAAACGAAACGCAACAAATCGATTAGGAATTGACTTGCACAGGCTGATCTACCGAAACACACACACACTGCTGAGACGATGCAGTGTAACTGGCTGAGCAGCCATAACAGACAAAAGCAGTGGAGAGAGTGAGGCAGCTGTGTTATTTCAAGGAAGGTCAAGCGCGAGATGGTTATTTTTAGTCGGTCTTGCCCACAAAGCAGTAATAGAATTTGACAGACTGGATCCATTCACATCACACATTAACTCCTGATATCACATTCTGCTCCATCAGACACACCACATGCAGGGATACGCACGCACACACCTCAGGTGAGCACTATCTGGAGGGAGGGAGAGAGTGCTCAACTGAGGTGTAGGGCTCTATCTCACCTGTCGTACTCACATAAGGTTACCTTTGTGTATTGCTGGAGAGGATGTGTTTGCTGTGGCGGTTGTGTTTCCTGTGACGGTTGTGTTTGCCGCATAGGCTGTACAAAACATTAGGAGACCTGCTCTTTCCATGACAGACTGACCAGGTGAATCCTGGTGAAAGCCATGATCCCTTATTGATGTCACTTGTTAAATCCACTTCATTCGGTGTAGATGAAGGGGAGGAGACAGATTAAAGAAGGATTTCTAATCCTTAAGACTTTTGACACATGGATTGTGTATGTGTGCCATTCAAGGTGAATGGGCAAGACAAGAGATTTAAGTGCCTTTGAACAGGGTATGGTAGTAGGTTCCAGGCGCACTGGTTTGTGTCAAGAACTGCAACGCTGCTGGGTTTTTCATGCTCAATAGTTTCCCGTGTTTATCAAGAATTGTCCACCACCCAAAGGACATCCAGCCAACTTGGCACAACTGTGGGAAACATTGGAGTCAACATGGGCCAGCATTCCTGTGGAACGCTTTCGACACCTTGTAGAGCAACAACTCAATATTAGGAAAGTTTTCCTAATGTCTTGTACACTCTGGATAAGAGCGTATGCTAACTGATTAAAATGTATTTGTTTACTCAGCAAAAAAAGACGTCAACTGCGTTTCTTTTCAGCAAACTTACCGTGTAAATATTTGTGTGAACATAACAAGATTCAACAACTGAGACATGAACTGAACAAGTTCCACAGACGTGTGACGAACAGAAATTGAATAATTTGTCCCTGAACAAAGGGGGGGAGGTAAAAATCAAAAGTAACAGTCAGTATCTGGTGTGGCCACCAGCTGCATTAAGTACTGTAGTGCATCTCCTCATGGACTGCACCAGATTTGCCAGTTCTTGCTGTGAGATGTTACCCCATTCTTCCACTTAGGCACCTGCATGCTCCCGGACATTTCTGGGGGGAATGGCCCTAGCCCACTCCCTCTGATCCAACAGGTCCCAGGCATGCTCAATGAGATTGAGATCCGGGCTCATCGCTGGCCATGGCAGAACACTGACATTCCAGTCTTACAGGAAATCCCGCAAAGAACGAGCAGTATGGCTGTTGGCACTGTCATGCTGGAGGGTCACGTCAGGATGCGCCTGCAGGAATGGTACCACATAAGGGAGGATGATGTCTTCCCTGTAACGCACAGCGTTGATATTGCCTGCAATGACAACAAGCTCAGTCCGATGATGCTGTAACACATCGCCCCAGACTATGACGGACCCTCCACCTCCAGATCCCGCTCCAGAGTACAGGCCTCGGTGTAACGCTCATTCCTTCAACGATAAACACGATTCCGACCATCACCCCTGGTGAGACAAAACCGCGATTCGTCAGTGAAGAGCATTTTTTTTGCCAGTCCTGTCTGGTCCAGTGATGGTGGGTTTGTGCCCGCAGGCAACGATGTTGATGTCTGGTGAGGACCTGCCTTACAACAGGCCTACAAGCCCCCACTCCAGCCTCTTTCAGCAGCTGTCTGTCCTGTCTCCCTGTAGTGCTGTCTTAGGCATCTCACAGTACAGACATCTGCAGTCCTCATGCCTCCTTGCAGCATGCCTAAGACACGTTCACGTAGATGAGCAGGGACCCTGGGCATCTTTCTGTTGGTGTTTTTCCAGAGTCTGTAGAAAAGCCTCTTTAGTGTCCTAAATTTCCATAACTGTGACCTTAATTGACTACCGTCGGTAAACTGTTAGTGTCTTATCGACTGTTCTACAGGTGCATGTTCATTAATTGTTTATGGTTCAATGAGCAAGCATGGGAAACAGTGTTTAAACTCTTTACAATGAAGTTTTGGGATTTTTAGAAATTGTCTTTGAAAGTCAGGTTCCTGAGAAAGGGATGTTTTTAATTTTTTGCTGAGTTTAGATGTTTGTGTGTATGTGTAGCAATGAATGAGACAAGGATGTCACAAGGACCTTCCCTGTGTGTTTGTTTTCAAGACGCAGTGCGTTTGTAGACATGTCTGTATTTAACTATGCATGTCTGAGACTGTCACGTGCGTGCGTTTTTGTGTGTCCTCCCTGGTGGTAGAGGAGAGGGAACTGAGAGTGCTGATTCAGGGCCCTGCTGACAGAGGTATAACTTTTCTCTCCTTCTTCCTCTCTCTCTCCCTTGTCTCCTTTCTGTCTCCCCTCTTTCTCTCTCTCTCCTGCTTCCTCCCTCTTTCTCTCCTTCCTCTCTCTCACTTTCTCCCTTCTGTCTCTCTCTTTCTCACTCTCTCCTTTTCTGTCTCTCTTCCTCCCTCTCTTTGTCTCTGTCTGTGTGTGTAGGAGATGGCAATGCCAAAATGTCCAATGTCTACATCAACAACAGTCATGGGGTGGATGATGATGACTTCTATGACCGAAACTTGGCTCTCTTTGAGGTTAGAGCATCAATTAATCAATAAATAGTGTTTGATGCACTCTGTTTTATGAGTGTCTCGTCATGTCTTCATCTCTTCCTATTTTCTCTCTCTGCCCCCCCTTCCTGCAGGAGGAGATGGACACTAGGCCGAAGGTATCTTCTCTCCTCAACCGTCTGGCCAACTACACCAACCTGACCCAGGGGGCCAGGGAGCACGAAGAGGCAGAGAGCATAGGAGAGAAGAGAAAGGCCCACAAGGTACACTCCACTCTGACCCCTTTGCTCCCTTTGCCTGGCATGGTACTTTGATCCCTGGCAGTAATATCTAAGCGCTGTGATTCCCATGATGCTTTCAGATTGTACTTTTGACTCCCTTGTTACTGACGACTCCACCCTTACTGCACTGACTTACAGCACCATACAGGTACTGTAGAAGAGAATAGACCCAGGGATGTAAGATGTCTGACCTAATATAATCGCACCTAGCACGTCATGGATATGATCAGGAGTTTTTATTTTTTGGAAAATGCTTTGCTACGGTGTTCACTAATGAACAGGACCCTCAGATCTAATGCCATTTGTGTCTCCCAGTCTCCGCAGATGGGTACGTTCATGGGGTTGTATCTGCCCTGTCTGCAGAACATGCTTTTGTTACATTGTGCATTAATGATCACTATTCTCCTGTGTGTGTATCCCAGTCTCCCCAAATGGGTACGTTCATGGGGGTGTACCTGCCATGCCTGCAGAACATCTTCGGGGTGATCTTGTTCCTGCGTCTCACTTGGGTGGTGGGAACTGCCGGTGTGCTGCAAGCTCTCTGCATCGTCTTCATATGCTGCTGCTGCGTGAGGATAATATACACACACACACACACACACACACACACACACAGAGTTTTGAATCCACAAATCACATTACTGTCGAGAAGGATTCAAACATTTCCTAGGTCATGGATATATGGACACTTATGGATACAAGACGCACCTTCCTCTGACCTTTGCTGTATTAACAATGACCGTTACAACAGGTGGGCTTAAGTTATGTTAGTAGATTGCCATGTTTTGGTATAGAGGTGCAGCACACGTCTACTCCTGGCAAACACACACACACACACACACACACAGTAGAGGCAACACACACGGACAGATGCAGACACGCATACACATATTTTTACATTTTGGTGATTTAGCAGACAATTATCCAGAAAGTGTTTAAGATAAAGAGAACAGGAGATAATTGGAACAGGCCTGTTAAGAGCAGTGCCCTGTAGATCGTGATTAGTGAGTATCTTTATGTGTATCGATATATGCATGATACAGCTACTGCTCCTCTCTCATTCTGCAGACTTTACTGACTGCTATTTCAATGAGTGCCATCGCCACCAATGGAGTTGTACCAGGTATTCCCTCCATCCATCCATCCATCTCTCCCTACCTCCATCTCTTCATCCCTCTCTCATCCATCTCTCCCTACCTCCATCCCTCTATCCATCCCTCTCTCTCTTCATCCCTCTCTCCATACATCCATCTCTCCCTACCTCCATCCATCCATCTCCCCCTACCTCCATCTCTTCATCCCCCTCTCTCCATCCATCCATCTATCTTTCACTCTCTTTCTCTCCATCCCTCTATCCATCTCTCCCTCCATCCCTCTGTCTTGTTGTCATCCAAGTATATGTTTAATGTTTGTTATTGTTTAAAAATGCTGGTTACTTTCTCCAGAATTCCCAGGTTTTCAGGAATTTTGGAAAAGTGATCTGAATTTTGCAACTCTGTCTCAGTGATGTCTGTATGTGTCAGACCTGGGTATTTAAAAATACTTGTAGCTTCTGGTTTAGTCTGCCTGAACTGCCGGGTGGGCGGAGTCTGGCAGTTTCCCAACTATTCTATCGCTTCCACTGCGCCAGGCAGGATAAAGATAAAATATTTCAAATGATTTCAAATGATATTTGAACCCGGGGTCAGGTTTGTCTGTTCATTCTAACGTCTGATTTGCCTCTCCCCTCTGTGACTGTACACATTGAGACATAGTGTCCTCACCCAGAAATACCATTCACCACTAGTAAAACTATAGACATAGAATGAGTAATTATACACACATAATAAAATCATTCTAATTCTGAGTGAAACAACATTCACGCCTGAAATATCCCAAATGTCAAAGTTGTCGTTGAACAATTCTAACATTCTTGTGATATTTGAATATGAAGCAAATCAATTTCAGTTGATTTGAACTATTCCATCTGATAACATTGTATTTAGAATCAGTAAGGGGCTCTATGTCAAGACAAAACCCTTGCTTCTATCTGCAAAGTTACATTTCCTCCATTGATCTCCTCCCTCATCTATGGGCCTGGTCAAAAGTAGTGCACTGCATAGGGAATAGGGTGCCATTTGGGACCTATGCTTATTGGTACAATCTTAGTGTGTTGTCTCTCATTATCATAATACTGTACTATTCTACTTTCTTTCTTTCTCCTTCTCTCTGTTTTTCTCTTCCATAATGCCCATAATGACACTAACACACATTCTTCTCTTTACTTCTCTCCCTCCCACCCCCTCCTTCCTCCTTCTCCCTCCCACCCCCTACTTCTCCATCCCTCTCCTCTCTATCTCTTCCCCCCACCCCTTCCCCTTCTCTCTCCCAACCTTCTCCTCCCCTACCCTCTCTCTCCCCCTCTTCTCTCCTCTCCAGCGGGTGGTTCCTACTTCATGATCAGTCGTTCTCTGGGGCCAGAGTTTGGGGGGGCGGTGGGGCTGTGCTTCTACCTGGGCACCACATTCGCCGGGGCCATGTACATCCTGGGAGCCATCGAGATCCTGCTGGTGGGTGGGAGAGCCTTCGTTGCCCGCTCCTCTTCCTTACCGTCATCCTCATTATAACCATCATTTATAACCGCCATCTAATTACTCTGACGTTCATTATCATGGTTATTGTCATGTTCATGTTGTCTGTATAAGTGTTCACATGACATGCACAGTTTTGTCAGCATGGACCTTCATATATATATATATATATATATATATATATATATATATATCATATGAAACTCCAGCATCAACTCACCCTCACCAATCCAATATATCGTTTGATTTTGCGTGTCTGTTATCTTACCCTCTCTCGCTCTCCTCCTACCCCCAGATGTACATTGCCCCGTGGGCGGCCATCTTTGTCTCCGGCAGTCCGGACGGTGAGGGAGCAGCCATGTTGAACAACATGAGGGTCTACGGATCAATCTTCCTCCTCCTCATGGCATTACTGGTCTTTGTCGGCGTCAAATATGTCAACAAGCTTGCGTCCGTCTTCCTGGCCTGTGTCATCATCTCCATCCTGTCCATCTACACCGGAGCGCTGGTCTCCGCCTTCAGCCCGCCCACTTTCCCGTGAGTTCCTCCATTGTGATCGTAGAGCGGTTTGATTGATAGATTCATGGTGTAATCGGAATTGATTATGGGTTGCAAAGAAACAAGAAACTAATCTGATGTGTTTCCATTGGCATGCCTGATTTACACTTTCACCGCCGGTAACACCAGTGAGAAACCTGAGAACGTTGTAACCGCTCTCATTGAGAAATACACGTACCCGTATTGACCCATTCTCAAGACTTTCACACCACTCTTACTGCCAAACACTTCAACTTGACTGATGCCCTAATTGACCATCCATCTCTGTGATTGACCAATCCCGTGCTCTAATCTTCTCCTCCCTCCTCCTCAGGGTGTGTATGCTGGGTAACCGTACCCTGTCAGGACACATCCTCCATGATGGTCCCTGTGCCAAGACCACCCTGCCCAAAGAACCACCCAGACCTGTGGATACCAACCTCACACTCGCTGGTAAAACCGTCAATATTACCTTTCAATTTGGAAAAATGACATAGTCAATTATAAAGAGTTTTTTTTTTTTATGTTAACCCTCATGTTCTCTCGGTCCATTCTGTTTGACATCTCACTATGGGACATGCCCACTTGCGGCTCATTTGCTGAAGCCTTAATCAATCACGCCTAACAGGCCAATCAAGGCTTTGAAGGTGTTAGATCTGCCTGCCATTCGACCACTGTTAGAATTCCTCATTCTCCACCTCTTTGCTCGCTTGTTCATTATCGTCCCCAATATCAACTAATCAACCAATTCTTCTAGGAAATGGCACGGTGCCGTCAACCTTTGATCTCTCCCTGCCCTCCTTTGAGGCGACCACGACCCTGTGGTTGCAGTTCTGTGAAGGCCCAGACCTCAACGCTTCCTGTGACTACTACTTTAACCTCAGCAACATCTCTGAGATACCTGGCATACCAGGCCTGTCCAGTGGAGTTATCACAGGTACATTCTCTGTCTCTCACACTCTCTCTCTCTCTCTCTCTCTCTTTCTCTCTAATAATTAGTATTTTCTCCATAGAGAACATATGGAGTGTTTACCTCAGTAAAGGGGACGTCCTGGAGAAAGGGTCACTCCCCTCGCCCAGACCCGTCCACCCACCCACCAATCGGCTGCCCTATGTCTTCGCTGACATTACCACCTCCTTCACGCTATTGGTGGGAATCTTCTTCCCCTCAGTCACAGGTATATTTCCTCCTCTGTTCGTCTCTCCTGATCCCAGTACCTCCCGATCCCCTTGGACCTCTTGATGTTGGTAGATCTGAATCGGTAGAAGCAGTAGAGTGGTGGAGCTCCCACCATGGTGCTTACAGCTCTGCGGAAACAGAGACGAGTTGTAGGGAGAGATTTGGGACAGGCTGATCCAGCGGTAAAATAATTTGTCATAGATTCATACACCAATTCTGTTGTCTCTCTCGCTCACTCTTTCTTTCTCTCTCCCTCCCCCCTCCAGGTATAATGGCTGGTTCTAACCGGTCTGGGGACCTGAAAGACGCTCAGCGCTCCATCCCCATAGGAACCATTATGGCCATCCTCACTACCTCCCTCGTCTGTATCCTTCACTGTGGACAATAAAGCTTTCGGATTTTTAATTGTGAATTTCTTCCATACTAACTCTGTTTGCGTCCGAATTGACACCCTAATCCCTACATAGTGCACTACATTTGACTAGGGCTCTTGTCAAATGTAGTGCAGTGTGTAGGGTTTAGGGGGCAATTTCAGACACCCAAGGACAACAAAGCTGTTGTATTTTTAATTGAAAATGTCACATGTAAACTCTGTCCTAGTCATAGAATTAGAATCATTCTAGTTACACACACCTGCATGGTGCTTAGTGTGTGGTAATGGGTGGATATTGGGACAGACTGTGTTGTGGTTCAGGTGTGATGTGACTAGTGGGTTATTTACCTGAGTGGCCTGGCCAGACCTGAGCAGTGTGGTGCTGTTTGGAGCCTGCATCGAAGGAGTGGTGCTCAGAGACAAGTTAGTATATTGTTGTCTCTCTCTCTCTCTGTGTGTGTGTTTGTTTCAGGGTGGCGTTCATTTAAATTGAGTCAATTTAGGAAGTAAATTGAAATGGGTGTGTCTTGGCCTTCTTAGGACACATTCTGTGGTCACACTAACTGACCTGTCTTTCTGAAGGTTTGGAGACTCTGTGAAGTCACACTAACTGACCTGTCTGTCTGTAGGTTTGGAGACTTAGTGAAGTCACACTAACTGATCTGTCTGTCTATCTGAAGGTTTTGAGACTCGTTGAAGTCACACTAACTGACCTGTCTGTCTGTAGGTTTGGAGACTTAGTGAAGTCACACTAACTGATCTGTCTGTCTATCTGAAGGTTTTGAGACTCGTTGAAGTCACACTAACTGACCTGTCTGTCTGTAGGTTTGGAGACTTAGTGAAGTCACACTAACTGATCTGTCTGTCTATCTGAAGGTTTTGAGACTCGTTGAAGTCACACTAACTGACCTGTCTGTCTGTAGGTTTGGAGACTTAGTGAAGTCACACTAACTGATCTGTCTGTCTATCTGAAGGTTTTGAGACTCGTTGAAGTCACACTAACTGACCTGTCTGTCTGTAGGTTTGGAGACTTAGTGAAGTCACACTAACTGATCTGTCTGTCTATCTGAAGGTTTTGAGACTCGTTGAAGTCACACTAACTGACCTGTCTGTTGTTCTGAAGGTTTGGAGACTCTGTAAAGGGAAACCTGGTAGTGGGCACCTTGTCTTGGCCCTCCCCCTGGGTCATTGTGATTGGCTCCTTCTTTTCGACGTGCGGCGCTGGCCTCCAGTCACTGACGGGCGCTCCCCGCCTCCTCCAGGCCATCGCCAAGGACAACATCATCCCCTTCCTCAGGGTGAGATAAATAAACAAGTGTTGTAGTATATATAACTCTTCTTTCTCTCTCATTCTCTCATTCCTCTCTCACTCCTCTCTCTCGCTCTAATGTTCTGTTCTCTCTGTCCAGGTGTTTGGTCATGGCAAGGCTAATGGAGAGCCTACCTGGGCTCTGCTCCTGACAGCTCTGATAGCTGAGCTGGGAATCCTCATTGCTTCTCTGGACCTGGTTGCACCCATCCTCTCCATGTGAGTGTGTGTTTCTTGGAGAGAGAATGTGTGTGTGTGTGTGTGTGTGTGTGTGTGTGTGTGTGTGTGTGTGAGATTTTTTTGTTGTCTGAGTGTATGGATGCTGATTCAGTGCAGCCTGAGTTCCACATCTCTCTCTCTCTCTCTGTAGGTTCTTCTTGATGTGCTATCTGTTTGTGAACCTGGCCTGTGCTCTGCAGACGCTGCTGAGAACTCCCAACTGGAGACCACGCTTCTCCTACTACCACTGGTACACACACACACACATTGCACAGCTAACCTTGTGTGGACATACAATTCAGTCCCATTCAAAATCCTATTTTCCTTAACCTGTACCATAACCTTAACCTTAACCTAGCTCTTAAGCCTAACACTAATTCTAACCTTAAAACCAGTTATGCATTAGGGGGCGCTATTAAAAGTTTTGGATGAAAAACGTTCCCGTTTTAAACAAGATATTTTGTCACGAAAAGATGCTCGACTGTGCATATAATTGACAGCTTTGGAAAGAAAACACTGACATTTCCAAAACTGCAAATATATTGTCTGTGAGTGACACAGAACTGATGTTACAGGCGAAACCCAGATAACAATCCAACCAGGAAGTGACACATTTTTTGAAACCGCCTCATGCCAATGACTCCTTATATGGCTGTGAATGAGCTTACGTTTTCCACGTATTCCCCAAGGTGTCTACAGCATTGTGATGTCTTTTTAGGCATTTCCATTGAAGAATGGAAAAGTTTGTCGTTATAGTTGTAGCATTTTCCGGTTGATTTCTCAGCCAAGCAAAAATATTATTTTTGGAAAAAAGGAACATTTGCTATCTAACCGGGAGTCTCCTGAGTGAAAGCATCTGAAGTTCTTCAAAGGTAAATTATTTAATTTGGTTGCTTTTCTTAGTTTCGTGAAAATGTTGCCTGCTGCCAGCAGAGCTAGCATAGCATTATGCCATGATAAACTTACACAAATGCTTGTCTAGCGTTGGCTGTAACACATATTTTGAAAATCTGAGATGACAGTGTTGTTAACAAAAGGCTAAGCTTGTGTTTGAATATATTTATTTCATTTGCGATTTTCATGAATAGGAAAAGTTTCTAGGGGTATTTATGTCCGCTGCGTTATGCTAATGCGTTTGAGGCTATGATTACGCTCCCGGATACGGGATTGCTCGTCGCAAGAGGTTATTAACCCTAAACACCCTGGAAATAGCATTTGACCTCGTGGGGACCTTGTCAAATTTTTGTTCGTTTACTCTTCTTGTGGAGACTTCTGGTCCCCACAAGTATAGTTAAACATGTCCACACACACACACACATTCCATATACTCTATTTACATATCAACATTTTATAAATGGAGAACTTTTCAAGTATGATTGATTATTTTCTATTTCTCTCAAGTCTGAACTTTTTTAGCCACTTTTTTAGTCACAAATGATGTGGTCTGTAACAAGTGTTTTCACATCAATGTTTGATGCAAGGAACCACTTTTACAAAATAAAATGTGTTACTTTTTGCCATAGACAATCGGATATAAATGTAGGCTACACTCTGTCCATTGGCTTCTCTGCATATTCTAGCCTGTCTCAAAACCCAACCCTGGCCATTTAAGACTCTCCTGCCGGATGGTTGACCACCCTTGGTAGCCTGTAAAATATTACAATTGATCCCATTCTGATCAGTCATTTTTGATTTTGTGATTATTTTACTATATTATTATTATTTTTACTTGTCCATTCTTCTTGTCCGACAATAAAAAATAAAATAAAAACTTGTCATAATGTTAATTTTACTTGTCCCGGACAAGAGGGCAAGCATTAATGTTGAGCCCTGCGTGATGATGGATTATTTTCCCTCTCTCTCTCTCTAGGACCTTGTCATTTCTGGGTATGATCATCTGCTTGGCTCTGATGTTCATATCGTCATGGTACTATGCTATTGTTGCTATAGTGATTGCTGGCATGATCTACAAATACATCGAGTACCACGGGTAGGTTTCCATGGGGATCTACTGGAACAAACCAGTTGTGTGTGTGTTTCAGATTGTGTGGTGTGTGTGTGTGGGCTTGTGTGACTGGAGGTCACAGAAATCCAATTATATATTTTGTGGAGGTGTAACATTCATAATTCAAAAAGAAGATGAATATATTTATACAAAGTGTGTGTGTGTGTATGAATCTCTTAGTTGTCTTCATGTGTGTGTAGGAATCTCTAAGTTGTCTTCATGTGTGTGTTCCAGGGCAGAGAAGGAGTGGGGAGATGGTATTCGGGGTCTGTCCCTCAGCGCTGCTCGCTACGCCCTCTTGAGGTTGGAAGAGGGACCACCACACACCAAGAACTGGAGGTAAAGTATAGCAGTATACGGTTAACAGCGACTCATGCACAACCACCCATGTATATACACCCAATCTCACACCTTTACAATCTCTCTCTCTCTCCCCTCCAGACCCCAGCTCTTAGTTCTATTGAAGTTAGATGAGGATGCCTATGTCAAGTCTCCCCGCCTGCTAACCTTTGCATCTCAGCTGAAGGCAGGTAAAGGTCTGACCATTGTAGGGACAGTCATCACTGGAAACTATCTCCACAGCTACGGAGAGGCACTGGCTGCAGAACAGGTTGGTCTCTCTTTTCTCTCTGTCTAGCACTCTTGGTGCGTTTCTCTAGAAATGTTTTTTTTTTTTAATACCTCTTCTGATTTTCGCCCCTCTTCCTCTCCCTTCTTTCAGGCGTCTAATTTTGTCTTTCTCCTTCAGACTCACATGATGGATCTGTAGGTGTATTGTGTTATAACATCTCTCTCTCTCCATTCCCTCTCACTATCCCTCCTCTCTCTCTCTCTCCCTATTTCCCATCTCTCTCTCGCTCTTTATTCACCCCCCCTCCTGTAGACTCTGAAGCACCAGATGGACAAGGAGAAGGTGAAAGGGTTCTGTCAGTGTATTGTGGCTAACAAGGCCAGGGAAGGCATCAGCCACATGATCCAGTCCAGTGGGTTAGGAGGGATGAGGCACAACACTGTGGTTATGGGCTGGCCCCTGGCCTGGAGGCAGAGTGAGGATCCACAGTCCTGGAAGACCTTTATCAGTGAGTACAGGTCAGGAGAGGTGTGCATGTGCGCTTTCTCGTCATTCTTCAAGGCAAAAGCCATGATGTGAAAGAGTGAGGGGGGGAAGCAAGAGGGAATCATTGAATGGTACCATTACTGCTATCTGTTTGTCAAACATTGCAACTGGCCCTTTTGAATTTGACTACCTGCCATCTAAATTTGAGACGTTGTGGTTTGAATAAACAGCGCCCCCTCTCTCTGTGTGTTTCCTCCAGACACGGTGCGTGTGACGACAGCGGCCCACCTGGCCCTACTTGTGCCCAAGAACATCTCTCTGTTCCCCGGCAACAGTGAGCCGTGCGCAGAGGGATACATTGACGTGTGGTGGATCGTCCACGACGGGGGCATGCTCATGCTACTGCCCTTCCTGCTGAGGCAACACAAGGTCAGAGAAATATTTAGTCATATCATGTCATCATCTTCTCGTAGAGAGAAAGATTGTGTACACATGTAGCTGACGACGTTGTCGTGTTTCCGTCCCCAGGTGTGGCGTAAGTGTGCGATGCGTATCTTCACGGTGGCTCAGATGGAGGATAACTCTATTCAGATGAAGAAAGACCTGGCTACGTTCCTCTACCACCTCCGCATAGAGGCTGATGTTGAAGTGGTGGAGATGGTAGGTTTCTGCATAGACCCCAATAATAACATGAGGCCCACGCACTTTACTCAAACGTTCATGTATAAATGCCAATATATAATTTCAATATTGACCGCTAGCTAATAGCTATGTGTTAGGCTTTGTTCATTTGACCCATGAGAAACTGTCGTTCTCTCCTCTCTCCTCACTACCCCCTATTCTCTCCTCCCTTCTCCTGTCTCCCCCTGCTCTCTCCCCTCTCCTCTGTACCCCCTATTCTCTCCCTCCTCTGCTATCTCCATCTCCCCCTCTCCTATCTCCTCCCTCTTCTCTCTCCACCACCTCCCCCCTCCCTATCTCCTCTCCTAGCATAACAGTGACATCTCAGCCTACACCTATGAGAGGACTCTGATGATGGAGCAGAGGTCTCAGATGCTCAGACAGATGAGGCTGTCCAAGTCTGACCGGGAGAAAGAGGTGCGGAGGCCTCAACAAGTGTGTTTGTTTCATAGTTCTGTTTCCATATGTGCGTGTGTGTGCGAAAATGAGAGAGAGAGAAAAGGTGTGTGTGCGTTCATCTTCACCTCATCTGCCTATTGTTGTTTTCCTTAGCGAGTTCGCTGGAGTATAGATGAAGTAAGTTTGCTGTCTGCTCGGTTAGTAATTGACTCCGAACTGTCTCGTAGACTACGTAGTCAACTTCAGACGTAATGCCCTACTCTATCCTGCGGCCTACATATTGCTAATGTCGCTAGACGTAAGCTGTCCTGTGTTGGAGAGTGTGTATCAGGGTCGTATTCATTAGGCACCGAACGGGAGAAAGCGGACTGAAACGGGAGGGGATGACCTAAACTTGTCTTATAAGAAACATCCGTTTTTGTTTTCCGTTCCAAAATGTTTTGCTACGGTGTGCCCTAATGAATATGACCATATAATAGGGCTGGGCGATATGTCCAAAGAATTATAGCTACAATTTGTTCGAACTTCTGGCTGATTCACAATATATACCTCAATATTTTTTACAGTTTCTCTTAAATAGCCTTTGTTTCACAATTAAAGGTCAATACACATAATTTCAGACAGTCAGGAATAATCTTATGAATTTTGGGTTTGTAAAATTATACCTAGGCTAAATATAAGCCTTCCACAACCAAAAGACCCATTCATAATTGAATTATTTTATCAAAATAGTTTAACCTGCTTTTTTACAATACTTACTGATCTGGCTTTTAAATCTGTATATGAAAATGCCAATTTTCTTACAAATGTAACCATGCACAATGCACGTCCACTAATGGTATCAAGCATTCTAGAAAATGAACACCGGTCTCATCTCTCAAGCACAAAACCACGTGCTAGTGAGTAACCAGCTGATTTTAATATTTAAAGTCTCGTCAACTTAGATCTATTTGCTTGCTAACAAGGTAGAACAGTCTAACTGTTATGAATGCACCTTTCAGTCTGTCTCCAACTGTTTGAACAACAGCCTGTTCACTTTTAGATATTTCAGTCAAGTAGCCTACCTGGATAAGATGCTTATTTTTCAGAATGAGGACAAGTTGCCAATTCCTTATATAAATGTATTTTTTTTTATGGTCATTGCACATTTCTAAAACCCAGACTAGGCAGCTAGCACATAAGTCTGTGGACATTTCTAAAACCCAGACTAGACAGCTAGCACATAACAGTCTGTGGACATTTCTAAAACCCAGACTAGACAGCAAGCACATAACAGTCTGTGGACATTTCTAAAAACCCAGACTAGACAGCTAGCACAGTTCAGTCTGTGAACATTTCTAAAACCCAGACTAGCCAGCTAGCACAGTTCAGTCTGTGGACATTTCTAAAAACCCAGACCAGACAGCTGCAATGCTGCACGCGACAACCTGACCATTAATTTTCCACAATCATGTTCATTGATACTCTCGTCTTAGTAGGGTCTGCTCGGTTCTACATTTTGGGAGTTGAGACATAAAAAGGGTATCGTTGGAAATTAAGTCTATTACAGTAAAATAATGTATCTTAAGTGTTTAGGTGTCCATGTGACCGGTTCTGTTGGACCAAAAACCTCAAATGCAAATAGCGAGTTTAAACTGCTTGTTGTCAGAGAGGAAGAAGTGATCTTTAGGATTTTGTTGTGGGAAGGTGCACAGAAGGAGGAAGGGCTTGGTGTCTGCAAGTGGGAAGATTCACAGAAGGAGGAGGGGCTTTGTATCTGCGAGTGGGAAGATTCACAGAAGGAGGAGGGGCTTGGTGTCTGCAAGTGGGAAGGCACACAGCACAGAAGGAGGAGGGGCTTGGTGTCTGCAAGTAGGAAGGCACACAGCACAGAAGGAGGGGCTTGGTGTCTGTGCGAGTGGGAAGGCACACAGCACAGAAGGAGGGGCTTGGTGTCTGTGTGGGAAGGCACACATCACAGAAGGAGGAGGGGCTTGGTGTCTGTGAGTGGGAAGGCACACATCACAGAAGGAGGAGGGGCTTGGTGTCTGTGAGTGGGAAGGCACACATCACAGAAGGAGGAGGGGCTTGGTGTCTGTGAGTGGGAAGGCACACAGCACAGAAGGAGGAGGGGCTTGGTGTCTGTGAGTGGGAAGGCACACAGCACAGAAGGAGGAGGGGCTTGGTGTCTGTGAGTGGGAAGGCACACAGCACAGAAGGAGCGAAGGAGACGAGACCAAAAAGACAGAATGCTCAAACATTACAAAATAACCTTGATGAAGGCATTTGGAACATCACGTTAAAACAACAATTCTAATCAATTGGATATATCGCCCAGCCCTACCCTGTACTCAGTGACTAAGTGTCTTTTGTAGGTGTATCTCTCTCAGAGGGAGGGTGGGGGGGGAGAGGGAGGATTTCTAAACGTGTGTTACACATTCTCTCCCCCAGGCACAGTTGGTAAAGGATCGTAACTCCATGCTTCGGCTAACCAGCATTGGTTCTGACGACGATGAAGACACCGACGGGGGTGGAGGCCCCACAGGAAATGCCGAAAAGGGAGGAGGAGCAGCCGGAGGAAGGGAAAGGGATGGAGGGATGTCAGCCTCGGAGAACAGACGAGTCCACATGACCTGGACTAAGGAGAAAGCCCTGCAGTACAGAGCTACACACTCCGGCTGTAGTACGCCAGAGGGCTTCAGAGATATGCTCAGTATCAGGCCGTAAGTCACACACACACACATGCATGGACACACACACACACACACACTTGAATGGAGACACATACAAACGGATGACTGTTGATGGTTGTTGTTATTAATGATGTCTCTCTCCCAGGGACCACTCCAACGTGCGGCGGATGCACACGGCCGTCAAGCTCAACGAGGTCATCGTCAACAAATCCCATGATGCTCGGCTGGTCCTGCTCAACATGCCGGGACCGCCACGGAACCCAGCCGGAGACGAAAACTGTATCCTTCACTTCCTACTTCCTGTTGACTGTGCTTCTCTTCCTGTGTACCAGGGTTGGACTCAATTCCACTTCAGTCGATTTATTTTTCACCTCCTTAATTGAGTGAATTGAAAATGAACCAATAGCTGTGTGTTCTGTCATAGCTATAGTAGACGCAGTTGTAGTAGTTACAGCATTATGCTTTTTATTGTTATTGAGAAAACGTTTCCAGACCAGTCCTTAACCGATGGTCAGATATGGAATTTCTGGAAGTTCTAACTGAGGGATTGGAACGCGTCCTATTGGTCAGGGGTGGAGGAAGTGAAGTCATCACCATCTACTCCTGATTTGCTCACACAAACCAGCTATGTCAGAGCAGCCAATCACGTGGAAGAGAATGCTAAAGGAGGTGGGGCTAAGGAGCCCTGGGGGTGTGGCCCCTCTGTCAGACAGCGCAAAGATGGACTGTCATTGGCTGCAGCTTGGATAAACCCCTCCCATCTCTCCGCTGTCAGTCATTATTCCTAGGCTTCCCCATTCCACTAAAGACAAGCTACAAAAAGCCAACACGATTCCTCAAGTGAACATTGAGCGAAAGTTCTCATAATGTGTGTCTGTGTGTGTCTAAGTGTATGAGAGATATTAATCTCAACATATAATACAAAAAGGACCAGCCCACGTGACTAGACCAGGACAATTCCTGGTCCTGGTTATAGCTGATAACTAGGGCCCTAAGTATTCCCCCTGATCAGGTCACATGGTCAGGAAAAACTTCTGGCCTCCCACATAATGCACAATAATATACAGCAGTTGGATCAGGGACCAGTTTTTATGTCCCAAATGGCACCATGTTACCCATAGTGCACTACTTTTGCACTAAATAGGGAATAGGGTGTGATTTTGGACTTACAATGTGTAGTATGAGCATGTATGGACCAATGGATGATAGTCATAATCTAGTAGACAGACAGACCATATAGAATCTAGAACATCCTAGAACATCGATATAAAATCGAGATCATTCTAGAACATCTATATAGAATCTAGAAAATCAATATAGAATCTCGAACATTGTAGAACATCTAGATAAAATCTAGCACATCCTAGAATGTCTACATAGAATCTAGAATATTGATATAGAATCTAGAACACCCTGAAACAGTGAGTGTTCCACTGAGTGACTCAGGGTTTAGTTATAGAAAACGACAACAGGCGCGCTCTTCCAAAATCTACATGTCTAGCATGCTGGAGTGAAGCCGTGCATTCTACGTTGTATGGATTATTGAAACGCAGACCTGATGATGAGTGGATTGTGTGGTACGAGTGTGAGAAAATGTGTGTGTTATGTATGTACATTGTGTAGGCTAGAGCTAGACAGAGAATGGACTTAGGTTCATATACTATTTGAAATCATTTGAAATACTTGAGCTATGCTTGATGGAACCAAAAGAATAGTGCCAAAACATGCAAACCCAACGTTTGGTATTGGTGTCTCCAACCAGGCAAAGCAGACAGACGCTCAAGAAGAAACATTTGAAATAGTACCCAGGTTTTGTGATACGTTATAATAGCCTGCTGGTCTCTGATCTGTATTTGGGTCATTATCATTAAAACGGTTTTAAAATGTCTGTACCAAATTGAGTTACAAAACCATGATACATCTTAAAAAATCAACTATCATTCTGAGGAATAAGATGTCTAGTTTTTGGGAAAGTGTCTTATTTGAAATAAATTTCACATTTTCATCCAAATTCTCATTACCGAAATGCGTCTGGATTAAATTCTCTGGTCTATTAAAAAATAATCTTTACAAAAATGTAACCTATTTGAATAAAACACCAAATGTGTTGCTGTAGTTTGTCCATAAATCATACAGATGGTATTCTAGTTGGAGTTTACGTTAAAGTATAATATTTATTAAGTACAAACAGTGTCTGTGGACGTCTCATTACTTATTCAAGTTCCTGTAAAACATTTTTAATAAAGTTTTATTCACCCATGATGCATCATCTAGAGGAGTAATCCTTATATGGGCACAAGTTGTTAATTTATTAGCTTGTATGCCTTCAGAATAAGGTTCTTATTCTCAAACACCCCCTTTACCCCACTTGGCCTTCTCATTACTGAAATGGCTAAAGAGCTCAAATAGGGGGGAACTAAGATTTTATAGTAATTGTATAATTTTATTTTCAGTGTTATGTTTAACTCGGGCGTTTTCATTAGGGAAGACATTTTTAAACAATATCTAAATATTGATTTATGACTCTTTTTTTTTTACTTTTAAAACTTATGGTAATGAGAATTTTCTGAAACTGTTGGTAAAATGCATAATATCTGATCAAAAAACCTAATCTCAGTGATTCAAGAGGATATGTGAAAAATTACACCATTTTTGGGGGGACAGTTTTGTGAGAATGACCCATTTGCTATCGCCAACTCCTCTAACAATACAGCCTTAGGAGTTGGTTACAGCATAGACAGATCTGGGACCAGGCTGTCCTTGAATAGAGAGAGGTGTGAGTAAGACATGTAGTTCAGGACTTGGACTGCAAAAAGGTACATGTGTTGACAGCAATGGCTCCTAGTTTAGGTGTAAACATCCCCTAGATGTGTTTTCTCAAGGCGGGGTGCCAAATCAAGGCCTACCAAGTCAATATCAAGGGGATGGTTCACTTTAAACACAACAGTAGTCAATTGAAGCCAAATTATTTCAGGTCTGCCCTGCCTGGTGGGGGAAAACTTGAGTGAGAGAGGTGTGGAAGGAAAGGAATGGATTGAAGTATTGTGAATGAGTAACAGTGTTGTAGGTAGCCATATTAGGTGTGTGTGTGTGTGGGGGGGTGTTATTGTTGCACACTGGACCACTGTTGTAAAGAGACCATTACCCTGCATGCTGTTTAACATTTTTTTTGTCATTGCACTGTCAGTGAAAGGGAGGGATTGGAAGTTTGCGTGCGCGCTTGTGTGTGTGAGAGAAGGTGATTTAAAAAATAAAAATAAATCATCTTACGAGTTATCCTCCCCCTCACTATCTACCTATTGGTACATAGCCTGTGCTGTTCCGTCAGCTTCTGCTGTGCTAACTGCCCATTTATTTCCCAAATGGCACTCTACTTCATTTGTAGTGCACTATGTAGGGAATTAGGGTGCCATTTGGGGGACAAGCTGGCGGTATTTTATTCCACAATGCTTGTCTTCGATCTTCTCAATGTATTGACTTTATTGTACAGGGATGGATTATTTGTGTTCAATTGTTTTTCCTCCAGCATTTGTTTTTGCTTGTACATAAAAACTAAGAGAAATCCCACTTTTTTTTTAATTACTTGAATATAAAACAATTTTAAAAAATGTTGCTTGAGAAAATGTGAATAAAACCAATTTTGAAATAAATATATCACCACTTGTCATGTTCTGTGTCTATTCTGACATGGATACAGTAGAACATGTTCAAATAACAAATATAATTCTCTATCATAATTGATCAATTGTAGTTTAAAAAAAATAGTACACACTTAACTTGACTCATTTGCATATTTGAAACTTGAGCCCGCGCTACGTCAACGTGCTCACGTCGCTCCGTGGAAATGATGTCACTTCCTCATGTTATCCCGGAAGCCGGTGCCATGTTGTGATTTTTGACGAAAAACTAAAAAATCATCACGGGCGAAGTTCAGAAAAGTGGGACAGAGCACATTTCGGGGTGAGAATGGAGGTAAGAACGAGAGTAGAAAGTTTTCAGTGGGGAATCACTTGTGTGGTCGGCATATCCAACCCTGTACAGGTTGGATCGCACAAGTGTCAAAAATATTTGGTTTTCAAACACAACAATGAATACACGCTCAGAAAGCCTGACATCATTCAGACCTAGCAAGCTAACTAGCTATTAGCCAACTCTTTCCTAGTTTGTCAGCATTGAGTAGAGAGCTTTAACCTCTGCTTTCTGAAAGTCCCTGAAGATTGAGATTAACTAACTACCTTATATGATCTTTGTGAGAAAGCTTGCTAGTAAACAGCAAGAAGGTGACAACAGGGAAACAATTTCCTCTGCCACTCTATTCGAGTTGTCTCTAAGATTAACGCGTGGCAATTGCTGTTTTTCTATGTTATTATTGACACTGGGATTTTCCAAAGATGTGTAAGGCAGTCAGTAGTGGTTGTTGTAACATTTCTTTTAGGTTTTGTCCAGAGAATAAACGGTTAAAGCCTTTAATTTGGCGTGGTCTTTACTAGGCCATTGGGATAAACCATTTGAGAAAAGTGGGAGGGAGTGAAAGTCCATGTTGGATATCAGATGTTTATTTAATTCAATAATATATTGGTTTGTTTGTCATAATTGAGTCATATGTGCATTTTTTTTAAAGTACATCGATTGTTACATGATGACAAACCGCTTTGAAATAAACTGTTTGTAAGCAAAATTCCGATATCCTAGACACCCTCCATTCCCAAACTGAATCCCGCCCCCAAGATTATGGCGATTCAATTCCAAATCCACAATTCTGGTTCCATTGATCAGCCTTGCTCGAACGCAGAGCAGCGGTGAGAAAGAACCGGACGAGCTAAATTCTTAAATGCATCAAGACAAGTCAAACTACGGTCATTTGCGGGATTCCATATATCGTATAATATGCCTTATGCTAGCTTGTGAGGTTAAGATAGTTTGAGTTTGTTCTAGTGTAGTAATTTAGGTGTATAAATATAGCTAGCACAGGATTCGGTACCACCGCCTTGCGTCAGCATAGTAGGAAAGCCACGCTAGCTAGTAACTAGACGGGTTATTTTTGGTATGAGTGACCGAGCTCTGGCGTGCACTGAGAGAATTATTTCGCCATATGCATAGCAAACGTCCGCTTCGTTTTATACCTTGAAGTCGCTATGAATCATGCATATTTCATGACAGAAATCTGAAGTCTGGGATGTAGCCATTTTTGATTTATTCTTCATTGTTTGTACATTTCGTGATACTAAAACAGTCAGTGAGTGGTACAGTAGTTTTCGTTTATAGATTTGTTCCGCACTTCATCCAATTGCATTGTTTGAATGTCATACGAGGCGCCCTTAGAAAATGGACCTGAATTTTTACTCTGATCTAATGGATGGGACTGGGCAACACGGAGATCCAGAATTCCTGGACCCGGGGTCTTTCAATGGATTTGACAATAAGGTGACCGACAACAAGAGCTCTGTGTGTGTGTGCGTGTGCGCGTGTGTGCGCGCGCGCGCTCAATGGAGACATCTATGACCCCCACAAATACTCAGAAGTCTTATAACTGCATATTAGAGCTTGGTTGAATATGTGGTAGCTACAACACATGTGTAATGTATTGGCTGATATGGCGAGGTGAGCTGTGGTCATTGGGATATTTACTATGTGAAAAGTATGCTGGGTGTGTGGTTGTTGTAAGGTTTGATGAGGTGTTGTTGATGCTATGCATGATGTCATTGACTTTATAAACATGATGATGATGCTGCTCATTGTTATGTGGTGATGATGGTTTGACCCGTGTGTGTGCTTTATGTTTCAGTTCCCTGGAGGCAGTGACAACTTCCTGACCATCAGCGGGGCAAGCCATCCGTTCCTCTCCTCCTCTGAGGTAGCTACTCAAACCTACCACTTCACTCTCTTTTCTAAACATGCTTTCCCTCTCTTTTTCCTCTCCCCTATCCTGTTTCTCTGTCTACAAATCCTCAAACAATCTGCAGTTATTCACACACCACTAACATACAGTATAGCAGGTGAGGATGTCTCATACTTGACATCGTTTCATACTTACAATGACATACTTCTCCCCGCCCTCTTTCCTCTCCACCCCTTTCTTCCTTACCTTCTCCCCCACCCCTTACACTCTCTTCTCCCCCTTCTCATTCCTCTCCATTCTATCCCTCTCCTCAACAGACATTCCACACCCCCAGCCTGGGCGATGAGGAGTTTGAGATCCCCCCCATCTCCCTGGATCCGGACCAGGCCCTCACTGTATCTGATGTAGTGGCCCACTTCGGAGAGCTCTCGGACGGGGAGCGCGGTGGCCTGTCCACCCCCGGGAATGCGGTGGTGGGGGGAGACGACCCGTCCTTCGCCATGACCTTTGTCAACCCACATTCGGGGTCACAGGGGCTAGAACACCATCTTAGTCTGGGGGTCATCAGTCAACCTGGTGGAGGAGGGGCCATGCTGGGGTCTGCTCTGGGGATGGTGAGAACCATAGAGATACATTTCAATTAATAAATATTATCTGACCAATATGGCCGTCCTGTAGTCTCTTTGCCCGGAATTCCAATCACCATTCTAGTGTTTTATTTAATTCTGTGAGGACTACAATATTTTATTTAGCTTGTAATACTCAGCCCTTGTCTGTTTATGAACCCCACCTCTTTTCCAGGATCTGGGACACCCCATTGGTTCCCAGTTCAGCAGCTCCTCCCCAATGACCATAGATGTCCCGCTGAATGACATGGGCCACGGCCTGTTGGGCCACAATCAGCTGACCACCATGGACCAATCAGAGTTCAGCTCACAGCTGGGGCTCAGCCTGGGGGGCGGGGCCATCCTGGCGTGCTCGCAGTCGCCTGACCAACCACTATCGGCCGCTGCTTCACCCGTTGGTTCACTACAGGATGACGACATGGACGACTTCAGACGGGTCAGTCCTATTGGTCAATCTTTCTGTCATGTCTGTCTATTAGTGGATTAGTCTCTGTCGGTCTTGTTCGTTCGTCTTTCTGTTGTAATGCAATTCTCAATGTTGTGTTTACAGTGCATTTAGAAAGTATTCAGACCCCTTGACCTTTTCCACATTGTTACAGTACAGCCTTGTTCTAAAATGTATCAAATAATTTTTTCCCTCATCAATCTGCACACACTATCCCAAAATGACATTTCAGCAAAAACAGGTTTAGAAATTTAGCAAAAGTATTCAAAATAAAAAAGATAATACATTAACGTAAGTATTCAGACCCTTTACTCAGTACTTTGTTGAAGCACCTTTGGCAGCGACGACAGCCTCAAGTCTTCTTGGGTATGACTCTACAAGCTTGGCACACCTGTATTTGGGGAGTTTCTTCCATTCTTCTCTGCAGATCCTCTCATGCTCTATCAGGTTGGATGGGGATCGTCGCTGCACAGCTATTTTCAGGTCTCTCTAGAGATGTTTGATCGAGTTCATGTCCGGGCTCTGGCTGGGTCACTCGAGGACATTCAGAGACTTGTCCCGAAGCCACTCCTGCATTGTCTTGGCTGTGTGCTTAGGGTCGTTGTGCTGTTGGAATGTGAACCTTTGCCACAGTCTGAGGTCCTAAGCATGTTTTCATCAAGGAACTTTCTTTACTTTTCTCCGTTCATCTTTCCCTTGATCCTGAATAGTCTCCCTGTCGCTGAAAAACATCTTGACAGCATGATGCTGCCACCACCATGCTTCACCGTAGGGATGATGCCGGGTTTCCTCCAGACGTGATGCTGCCACCACCATGCTTCGCTGTAGGGATGGTGCCAGGTTTCCTCCAGACGTGATGCTGCCACCACCATGCTTCGCTGTAGGGATGGTGCCGGGTTTCCTCCAGGCGTGATGCTTGGCATTCAGGCTAAAACATTCAATCTTAGTTTCATCAGACCAGACAATCTTGTTTCTCATGGTCAGAGTCCTTCAAGTCCCTTTTGGCATACTCCATGCGGGCTGTAATGTGCCTTTTACTGAGGAGTGGTTTCTATCTGGCCACTCTACCGTAAAGTCCTGATTGGTTGAGTGCTGCAGAGATGGTTGTCCTTCTGGAAGGTTCTCTCATCTCCACAGAGGAAGTCTGGAGCTCTGTCAGAGTGACCATCAGGTTCTTGGTCACCTCCCTAACCAAGGCCCTTTTCCCTCGGTTGCTCAGTTTAGCCGGGCGGCCAGCTGTAATAAGTCTTGGTGGTTCCGTACTTCTTCCATTTAAGAATGATGGAGGCCACTGTGTTCTTGGACCTTAAGTGCTACAGAAATGTTGTTGGTACCCTTGCCAAGTTCTGTGCCTCGTCACAATCCTGTCTTGGAGCTCTACAGACAATTCCTTCGACCTCATGGCTTGGTTTTGGCTCTGACATGCACTGTCAACTGTGGGACCTTTTTATATAGACAGGTGTGTGCCTTTTCTAAATCATGTCCAATCAATTGAATTTACGGCAGGTGGACTCCAATCAAGTTGTAGAACCCTCTCAAGGATGATCAAGGGAAACAGGATGCACCTGAGCTCAATTCCAAGTCTCATAGAAAAAGGATCTGAATACTTATGTAAATAAGGTATTTCTGTTTTTTTATTTCTAATAAATTTGCAAACATTTCTAAAAACCTGCTTTCGCTTTGTCATTATGGGGTACTGTGTGTATATTGATGAGGACATTATTTATTTAATCCATTTTAGAATATGGCTGTAACGTAACAAAATGTGGAAAGGGGGAGGGCTCTGAATACTTTTCTGAATGTACTTTATATTCAAGTACTTTGATCAATGTATAGTAAACTGTTTTTCTGTTTTCTCTCTGTATTTCTCGTCTCTCTCTCCCAATCTCTCTCGCCTATTCTAATTCAGCAGAGCGTGTTGGTGGAGTCCCCTGTCTCTCTCGGCGTCATCTCCCTCGATCCCTCTCTCTCCGATTCCCCCATACCTTCCTCCGCTCCGTCTTTCAGCACCCCTCCTACCCTCGTCCGGAGAGGGGGAGCGGTCGGAGGAGGGAAGAAAGGGAAGAGGAGGAAAGACCCCAACGAGCCCCAGAAGCCAGTATCGGCCTACGCTCTATTCTTCAGGGACACACAGGCAGCCATTAAGGGACAGAACCCTAACGCCACCTTCGGAGAGGTGTCCAAGATAGTGGCCTCCATGTGGGAAAGTTTGGGGGAGGAGCAGAAACAGGTAAACATTCACGTGCAAACGAACACACGCATGCAGACATTCAAACGCACATGTTCACATTCACTATGCAAGAACATATGTAGATATGAATAATGTATACTGAACAAAAATATAAACGCATCATGTAAAGTGTCGGTTTCATGAGCTGAAATAAAAGATCCCAGAAGTGTTCCATACGGACAAAAAGCTTATTTCTCTCATGTTTTGTGCACAAATTTGTTTACGCCCGTTAGTGAGCATTTCTATGCTATAATCCATACACCTGACAGGTGTGGCATATCAAGAAGCTGATTAAACGACATGATCATTACACAAGTGCACCTTGTGCTGTGGACAATAGAAGGCCAGTCTAACATGTGCAGTTTTGTCACACAACACAATGCCAATGATGTCTGAAGTTTTGAGGGAGCGTGCTATTGTCAAGCTGCCTGCAGGAATGTCCACCAGAGCTGTTGCAAGAGAATTTAATATTATTTTCTCTACTATGTGCCGGCTCCAAAGTGATTTTAGAGAATTTGGCAGTACGTCCAACCGGCCTCACAACCGCACACAACTTGTAACTATGCCAGACCAGGACCTCCACATCCATCTTCTTCACCTGTACAAACTGTCAGACCCACTCAGGGAAGCTAATCTGCGTGCTCGTCGTCCTCATGACAAAGCCTATTCCCCCTCAGGAGACTGAAAAGATTTGGCATGGGTCCTCAGATCCTCAAAAGGTTCTACAGCTGCTCCATCGAGAGCATCCCGACTGGTTGCATCACTGCCTGGTATGGCAACTGCTCAGCCTCTCACCGCAAGGCACTACAGAGGGTAGTGCGTACGGCCCAGTACATCGCTGTGGCCAAGCTTCCTGCCACCCAGGACCTCTATACCAGGCGGTGTAAGAGGAAGGCCTTAAAAATTGACTCCAGACACCCTAGTTATAGACTGTTCTCTCTTATACCGCACAGCAAGCGGTACCTGAGCGCCAAGTCTAGGTCCAAAAGGCTTCACTTTAACTTGACCTACATGTACATATTACCTCGACTAACCTGTGCCCCCGCACACTGTATATATGTATTCCCGAGATGGCATAGCAGTTCAGACGTCTTTTGTCCTCGTCTTGGCGTGTCCTGTGTGTATATATATATATAACTTTTTTTCACATACATTTTATTTTTATTTTCCATCAACTCATCTTCAAAACACTCTCCTGCAACCCGCCTCACCAATTTATATTTATAAATAAGTATTATTTACCTCAAATCTGCAATCCTCCAAGAAGCTAGCCAGAAACTCCAAGAAGCTAGCCAGAAACTAACCAGAAGCTAGCCAGAAGCTAGTTCAGAAGCTAGTTAGCTTCTTTACTGGCAAGTTGTTAGTATTCAGCTAACCACGGTTTGTGGTCATCAGCTATCCTTTAGCTCGAAAATCTATCGCCAGTTTTGTACGGCGCGGCTCGGAACGGAACTTACCGGACCAATTTTTCTCTCCGCGTCCTTGGATTTCAACTGCTCTCTGGACATTCATTCCCGGATCTCACAGCTAGCTAGCTGCTATCCGTGTGTCTATCTGCTCTCGTCGATTCCGGAGCAAACATCAATTACTCCGGAGCTAGCCAGCTCCGTCAATCACTCCTGAGCTCCGTCAATCACCCCTGGGCTGCAGTCACCTATCCGGACCCGTTTTACTGTCTACGCGGAGCCCCACCGGGCCTTCACAACTGGACTGCCGACGTTATCTACCTGAAGGAGATCTGGCTGGCTCCTCCGTCGCGACGTTACCTGAACGCCCATCTGCGGCCTGCTAACCGTTAGCTGTCTTACCGGCTGCTCTCAGAATAGACAATCGGACAATTTATTTATTTTTATTATTATTATGTTTCTTCTTGGGCCTCTATAACTATATCTATTGTTTTAATTTTTTTTGTTGTTGTGTGATTTGGACTAATCCCCTCTACCACACGGAACCCCACTAATCTACTGACGGAACGCAAGAGGTGGCTAACAACAGACCTCCATCCTATGCTAGCTTGCTACCGATGTCCTGGCTAGCCGTGACCCCCAAACCAACCACTCCACTCACTGGACCCTTTTGATCACTCGACTAAGGATGCCTCTCCTTAATGTCAATATGTCTTGTCCATTGCTTTTCTGGTTAGTGTTTATTGGCTTATTTCACTGTAGAGCCTCTAGTCCTGCTCACTATACCTTATCCAATTTATTAGTTCCACCACCCACACATGCAATGACATCTCCTGGTTTTAATGATGTTTCTAGAGACAATATTTCTCTCTTCATCACTCAATACCTAGGTTTACCTCCACTGTATTCACATCCTACCATACCTTTGTCTGTACATTATACCTTGATGCTATTTTATCGCCCCCAGAAACCTCCTTTTACTCTCTGTTCCAGACGTTCTAGACGACCAATTCTTATTGCTTTTAGCCATACCCTTATTCTTCTCCTCCTATGTTCCTCTGGCGATGTAGAGGTGAATCCAGGCCCTGCAGTGCCTAGCTCCACTCCTATTCCCCAGGCGCTCTCTTTTGATGACTTCTGTAACCGTAATAGCCTTGGTTTCATGCATGTTAACATTATAAGCCTCCTCCCTAAGTTTGTTCTATTCACTGCTTTAGCACACTCTGCCAACCCGGATGTTCTAGCTGTGTCTGAATCCTGGCTTAGGAAGACCACCAAAAATTCTGACATTTTAATTCCAAATTACAACATTTTCAGACAAGATAGAACTGCCAAAGGGGGCGGTGTTGCAATCTACTGCAAATATAGCCTCAGAGTTCTGTCCTACTATCCAGGTCTGTACCCAAACAATTTGAACTTCTACTTTTAAAAATCCACCTCTCTAAAAACAAGTCTCTCACCGTTGCCGCCTGCTATAGACCACCCTCTGCCCCCAGCTGTGCTCTGGACACCATATGTGAACTGATTGCCCCCCATCTATCTTCAGAGCTCGTGCTGCTAGGCGACCTAAACTGGAACATGCTTAACACCCCAGCCATCCTACAATCTATACTTGATGCCCTCAATCTCACACAAATTATCAATGAACCTACCAGGTACCCCCAAAGCCTTAAACACGGGCACCCTCATAGATATCATCCTAACCAACTTCCCCTCTAAATACACCTCTGCTGTCTTCAACCAAGATCTCAGCGATCACTGCCTCATTGCCTGCATCCGTAATGGGTCAGCGGTCAAACGACCTCCACTCATCACTGTAAAACGCTCCCTGAAACACTTCAGCGAGCAGGCCTTTCTAATCGACCTGGCCGGGGTATCCTGGAAGGATATTTATCTCACCCGTCAGTAGAGGATGCCTGGATATTTTTTTTAAATGCCTTCCTAACCATCTTAAATAAACATGCCCCATTCAAGAAATTTAGAACCAGGAACAGATATAGCCCTTGGTTCTCCCCAGACCTGACTGCCCTTAACCAACACAAAAACATCCTATGGCGTTCTGCATTAGCATCGAACAGCCCCCATGATATGCAGCTGTTCAGGGAAGCTAGAAACCGTTATACACAGGCAGTTAGAAAAGCCAAGGCTAGCTTTTTCAAGCAGAAATTTGCTTCCTGCAACACTAACTCAAAAAAGTTCTGGGACACTGTAAAGAAAGTCCATGGAGAATAAGAACACCTCCTCCCAGCTGCCCACTGCACTGAAGATAGGAAACACTGTCACCACTGATAAATCCACCATAATTGAGAATTTCAATAAGCATTTTTCTACGGCTGGCCATGCTTTCCACCTGGCTACTCCTACCCCGGTCAACAGCACTGCACCCCCAACAGCAACTCGCCTAAGCCTTCCCCATTTCTCCTTCTCCCAAATCCATTCAGCTGATGTTCTGAAAGAGCTGAAAAATCTGGACCCCTACAAATTAGCCGGGCTAGATAATCTGGACCCTTTCTTTCTAAAATTATCTGCCGAAATTGTTGCCACCCCTATTACTAGCCTGTTCAACCTCTTTCGTGTCGTCTGAGATTCCCAAAGATTGGAAAGCAGCTGCGGTCATCCCCCTCTTCAAAGGGGGGGACACTCTTGACCCAAACTGCTGCAGACCTATATCTATCCTACCATGCCTCTCTAAGGTCTTCGGAAGCCAAGTCAACAAACAGATTACCGACCATTTTGAATCTCACCATACTTTCTCTGCTATGCAATCTGGTTTCAGAGCTGGTCATGGTGTGCACGCTCAAGGTCCTAAACGATATCTTAACCGCCATCGATAAGAAACATTACTGTGCAGCCGTATTCATTGATCTGGCCAAGGCTTTCGACTCTGTCAACCACCACATCCTCATCAGCAGACTCGACAGTCTTGGTTTCTCAAATGATTGCCTCGCCTGGTTCACCAACTACTTCTATGATAGAGTTCAGTGTGTCAAATCGGAGGGTCTGCTGTCCGGACCTCTGGCAGTCTCTATGGGGGTGCCACAGGGTTCAATTCTTGGACCGACTTTCTTCTCTGTATACATCAATGAGGTCGCTCTTGCTGCTAGTGAGTCCCTGATCCACCTCTACGCAGACGACACCATTCTGTATACTTCCGGCCCTTCTTTGGACACTGTGTTAACAACCCTCCAGGCAAGCTTCAATGCCATACAACTCTCCTTCTGTGGCCTCCAATTGCTCTTAAATACAAGTAAAACTAAATGCATGCTCTTCAACCGATCGCTACCTGCACCTACCCGCCTGTCCAACATCACTACTCTGGACGGCTCTGACTTAGAATACGTGGACAACTACAAATACTTAGGTGTCTGGTTAGACTGTAAATTCTCCTTCCAGACCCATATCAAACATCTCCAATCCAAAGTTAAATCTAGAATTGGCTTCCTATTTCGCAACAAAGCATCCTTCACTCATGCTGCCAAACATACCCTTGTAAAACTGACCATCCTACCAATCCTCGACTTTGGCGATGTCATTTACAAAATAGCCTCCAATACCCTACTCAACAAATTGGATGCAGTCTATCACAGTGCAATCCGTTTTGTCACCAAAGCCCCATATACTACCCACCATTGCGACCTGTACGCTCTCGTTGGCTGGCCCTCGCTTCATACTCGTCGCCAAACCCACTGGCTCCATGTCATCTACAAGACCCTGCTAGGTAAAGTCCCCCTTATCTCAGCTCGCTGGTCACCATAGCATCTCCCACCTGTAGCACACGCTCCAGCAGGTATATCTCTCTAGTCACCCCCAAAACCAATTCTTTCTTTGGCCGCCTCTCCTTCCAGTTCTCTGCTGCCAATGACTGGAACGAACTACAAAAATCTCTGAAACTGGAAACACTTATCTCCCTCACTAGCTTTAAGCACCAACTGTCAGAGCATCTTACAGATTACTGCACCTGTACATAGCCCACCTATAATTTAGCCCAAACAACTACCTCTTTCCCAACTGTATTTAATTTATTTATTTATTTTGCTCCTTTGCACCCCATTATTTTTATTTCTACTTTGCACATTCTTCCATTGCAAAACTACCATTCCAGTGTTTTACTTGCTATATTGTATTTACTTTGCCACCATGGCCTTTTTTGCCTTTACCTCCCTTCTCACCTCATTTGCTCACATTGTATATAGACTTGTTTATACTGTATTATTGACTGTATGTTTGTTTTACTCCATGTGTAACTCTGTCGTTGTATCTGTCGAACTGCTTTGCTTTATCTTGGCCAGGTCGCAATTGTAAATGAGAACTTGTTCTCAACTTGCCTACCTGGTTAAATAAAGGTGAAATAAAATAAATGAAAAATAAAATATAGCCTCGGTATTGTTATTTTACTGCTGCACTTTAATTATTATTATTTAAGAGAATTTACTCATCTATTTTTTACTTAACACTTATTTTTCTTAACTGCATTGTTGTTAAGGGCTTGTAAGCATTTCACTGTAATTTTTACACCTGTTGTATTCGGGGTATTAGTATTTATAGTTTTTCAATTGACTTTTTGAACAGTTAAAATCTTCAAAATTGTTGCATGTTGCGTTTATTTTTGTCCAGTGTACTATCATCGGGTTCACACATTCTCTCATGATATCCCTGTATGTATTCTTCTCAGGTCTACAAGAGGAAGACAGAGGCAGCTAAGACAGGGGATCTCAAGGCTCTGGCAGCCTACAGCGATAATCAACTTCCTGAGGTGAGACAAGACTAGTGTTCCTAGAGAATGATATTCAGTTGTACTGTGTGTGTGCTTAGGCTTATTACGATGGCCAGTCTTTGTCAACGGGGTGCAGGTAGCCTAGTGGTTTAGAGCATTGGGCCAGTAAACGCTGGATCAAATCCCGAGCCATCTAGGTGAAAAAACTGTTGATGTACCGCAAGGCGCTTAACCCTAATTGCTCCTTTAAGTCGCTCTGGATAAAAGCATCTGTTAAATGAATAAAATGTCATGTGTAAACTAAATATCCACTTTTACCTCTACCCCTCTAACTTTCTCCTCCTCTCTCCCAGCCAACCATAGAGCTTCTGGACACTGCTCTGTCACCTCCCTCTCCTCCTTCCCCCACCCTTCTCGCCACCCCCGTCGCCCACCATCCCCGCTCCACTCGTTCCTCCACCCCCCACCTGGCCCCCGAGGAGAACACCATTACCAACATCTGCACCTCCAACATCATCCTAACAGGTGGAGATCTCCCTCAAGTCACCACCCGTTCCCGTACAGGGGCGCACAAACCGCCCGCCCCGGCCCCCAGCCCCCCCACCGTCACCAAAATCATCATCAAGCAACAGAAGTCTCCCTCAGGGGTGACGGTGGTGTCCAGTAGTGCGGTATTGTCGTCCCGTCAACCACCGCCACTCCAACAGATGCAGAACACCCCTCCTCCCCCCCGTCTCCAGCAGATGGTACATGCCCAGGCCCCTCCGCCACTGCAGGCCAAACCAAGAGGCGTGGGTGCCGGTGGTGCCACAGCACCACCCCCCCTGCAGATCAAGATGGTCCATCCCTCAGATTTGGACTCTCCAATTATCGTGACTGCTGCAGGTGGTTTAGCTGCGGCGGGTGGGTTCAATCCGAACTCGGGGAAGGTGGTACAGTCCTCTGCCATAGTAATGGCCTGTTCAACGGAGGCTGAGGACGGGGCTGAAGGAGAGGAAGGGGTAAGATGCTTCCTAGATATGGTGATGTCATAATATATGCTTGGTAACATGCCTGCTAATTCTATAAATCTAATATTTGCCACTCAACCCCCCCCCCCCTCCATCTTAGATGCAGGTAGAGTTGAATGTGTCTTCAGGGCCAGTTGTGATCCAGGCCTCCAGCCCTAACCTGTGTGTCAGAGCCGGCTGCACCAACCCAGCTGTCGAGAACAAGGACTGGGACAGGGAGTACTGCAGCAACGAGTGTGTGGCCACACACTGCAGGTACGGACGGATGTATACGTACACACACACACACTGACATTACCACGTGAAACGCTTGGGAGTCAAGATAGATCATGTTCTTCCCAAAGAATGGAAAAAGTTGATAAACCAACATTTCTGCTCCCAATTGTGATTTTAAAAATTGGTGTTGATCTATTGACGATCTCTATAGGGATGTCTTCATGGCCTGGTGTGCGATCCGAGGGCAGAAGTCCACCTCCGTCACGTAAGGAATGGACAGAAGACAGGAGTGAGAGAAGATTATCATGATATAGACATGATAGAGGGAGGACTAGGAAGGAGAGAAGAGGAGTGTGGACTGAACAATGGACATGGTGGAGGAAGGAGAGAAAGGAGAATAGATTTGGCTTTTATTCACAGCAGACTTTGTCCTCTTAAGAAGAATCAAGTGGAAGACCAATACTCCTGTGATGTTAAATTATGAAGTTTAAATAATGAGAGTATTTTATATGAAATGTTTTTAATCATTTTAAGATGTTGGTGAAAAGTAATATAACGCTGCAGGGTACTATTGGGATGTCTTGCATTTCATAGCTTGGATGTTAGAGTTGGATAAAGGGTAAGATCAGGAGTTTCTTTTTCCTGATCACGTGACACAAGGAAAAACTTAGCCAAGATGACCATATTCTTCTTGGCTAGGTCACGTGATCAGGAGAAACTCCTGTCCCTATCCATCAGCCAATGAGAAGGCATGTTTATTTCACGTGTGCGTCCTCTCGTCCGACTTCCGTTGAAACGGAGATCACGGTATCAATGTTGTCCATGTTATCAATGTTGCCTGTGACTTAAAATCAGTCTCACCCTCAGCCCTAGTGGGAAATTCCCTTCAGTCTAATCGTTTAGACCATTGGTTTCCCATGCAGACCTGGTTTCAGATCCCACCGTGACATACAAACCTCTGGGCTGCGTTCAGGAGTGTGAAAAATTCTGAACGTTGCTGATAGACAGGCCATGTATAGAATTGACATGATTCCTTTCTCTAGAACATGACAGAGAAGCATGTCTGTTTACATGTTGTATTTCTATCAGAACGGTTGTTACACACTGAACATGATTGCCATTGAATGGGAAGGTTTCACGTATGCATTTTACAAACATTCAGGATTACAGTTTGTTTTTGAAAAACCATCATGTTGGTGAAATAAAATTGTAGGAAAAACATATTTGAAAGAAAATACATAGTCATTTAAGTAACGCACAAAACGACACTAAACCACCTTTTATTTTGACACTACATGACCAAAAGCATGTGGACACCTGCTCGTCGAACATCTCATTCCAAAATCATGTGCATTAATATGGAGGTGGTCCTCCCCCCTTCGCTGCTAATGTGGGAACATGGCTGCGGGGCCTTGCTTCTATTCAGCCACAAGCGCATTAGTGAGGTTGAGCGCTGATGTTCGGCGATTAGGCCTGGCTTGCAGTTGTCGTTCAAATTCCTCCCAAAGGTGTTCGTTGGGGTTGAGGTCAGGGCAATGTGCAGGCCAGTCATGTTCTTGCATACCGATCTCAACAAACCATTTCTGTATGGACCTCGCTTTGTGCATGGGGGTCTTGTCATTCTGAAACAGGAAAGGGACTTCCCCAAACTGTTGCCATAAAGTTGGAAGCACAGAATCTTCTAGAACGTCACTATGCTGTAGTGTTAAGATTTCCCTTCACTGGAACTAAGGGGCCTAGCCCGAATCATGATAAACAGCCCCAGACCATTATTCCTCATCCACCAAACTTTACAGTTGGCACTGTATTCGGCCAGGTAGTGTTCTCCTGGCATCCACCAAACCCAGATTCATCTGTCAGACTGCCAGGTGAAGCATGATCCATCATTCCAGAGAAAGTGTTTCCACTGCACCAGAGTGCAATGGTGGCAAGCTTTCCACCACTCCAGTCAACGCTTGGCATTGCGCTTGGTGATCTTAGGCTTGTGTGCGGCTGCTCGGCCTTGGAAACCCATTTCATGAATCTCCCGACAAACAGTAATGTGCTGACGTTGCTTCCATTTACATTACATTTACATTTAAGTCATTTAGCAGACGCTCTTATCCAGAGCGACTTACAAATTGCCGCTTCCAGCGGCTGTTTGGGACTTGGTAGTGAGTGTTGCAACCGAGGACATATGATTTTTACACGTTACATGCTTCAGCACTCTGGGGTCCCGTTCTGTGAGCTTGTGTGGCCTACCACTTCGCGGCTGAGTAGTTGTTGTTCCTATACGTTTCCACTTCACGATAACAGCACTTACAGTTGACCAGGGCAGCTCTAGCAGGGCAAAAATTTGACTTACTGACTTGTTGGAAAGGTGGCATCCTATGACGGTGCCATGTTTGAAAGTCACTGAGCTCTTCAGTAAGGCCATTCTACTGCCAATGTTTGTTTATAGAGATTGCATGGCTGTCAGCATTGGGTGTGGCTGAAATAGCCAAACCCAGTAATTGTGAAGTGGTGTCCACATACTTTTGTAGGTATATATGGTGTGTTTCTGGAGAGGAAAGGGAGAATAAATATTTTTTAAATGTTTTAGTGTCTCGGAGTAGGAATGCTGATTTCGGATCAGGTCCCCCCCCCCATATGTGATCGTGTTAATTTGGATCTAAAAGGCTGAACTAATCCTAGATCAGCACTTCTACTCAGATGCTTTATGAAGACGGCAAATAAAGAAATTAGTATTTTAACCATTGAAATGTAATTACGAGAAAGGACATCCCCATTCACTAGTAACAATAAAGGGAATTCTCATTTAATATACATTCTATTCAATAGTAATTATATTGATATGGTTTTACCACGTGCATCCATAGATTTACTTGGCATTGCATTAGTAAAAGGGAAATTATGGGTTGTGAATTATCACTTACTAGTTGTCATCACTACATTATGCATGTGGAACAAAAATGACATTAACATGTTAATGTGTGTATATATATATATATATAAAAGGAAATGAATTAAAAGGTTATTTTTTTGTAGATAATTTTAACTGATGATCATAAATGTTTTATGGAAAAAATAATGCTTTATGTATCATTAGGTAAGATTTGTGTGTGTTTTGGTTTATATCCCTAAAAGGTAAAAAATAATAAGGGGGGGAAAGTTGCAGAAAATTAAATGAACTAATCCAGTTAATGATTTTTTAAAAATCACTTTTTGCAAGAGCCACATCCCATTTCTGCAGTGATGTCAAAAACTTTTAAATATACGTTTGCTTCCAGCGTGACGTGTCAGCAATTTCGAATTCTGGAGGTGGCGGGAAAATATGCAGTGGCGGGAAAAAAAGCGCACGGTCACAGCCACGATCCGACGGAGGCGGGTTTTCAGATGTACCTTGGGAGGCGCTGTCGAGCAACGTAAAAAAAGTAAATGATACACTATGTGTAACAAACAACACAAGTCTTTGGTAACAATATGTGCATGAAATACCCCAAATAGAATCCCCCCATCAAACGATTTTATGCACTGATATAAAAATAAACATGTACGTTCAATAAAGATAGAAGTCAAGGCATGGGTCAAGAGAAAAACATAAGCAAACCACGTGTGGCATATAAATGAGTCCACCAGCATTTTATAAACACATGGCGCTATTTTATCAAAATAATGTGGTTGCCATTATAGGGGCGAGTGTGGTAATTGACCAATCAAACATCAACATACCCGACAGACTAACAACGGGGAGGGAGGGGGAAAACTGAGAGGGTAATTCATTATTTCGAGTCGTTTATGCTTGGCGCCAGTGTGGGCAACAAAACAGCTAGCTAGATGTTACATAATTCTTAATCAGAAGAAAAAGGATGCATTTTATATTTGTATCGATTTTTAACAAAACGGGTGTATTTTAATGTGTATATATATTTTTTTTCCAAAAAATATATACAATAAAAAAAGGTAATATATCAACCATAGAGGCACATCTTGAGGAGAACTGAACGTAACCACCGTGCATATATCGAGAAGGAAAGAAACATCTCTTTTGATATAGGTTTCAAGGCGTGGAAAGTGCGAGAAAACAGCAACCACGCTCATTCGGCCTGTGCTGCTCTGAGAAGCCAGGAGCTGGAGTTTGAAGGTGTAAAATACTCGCGATGTCGGTAAACTTGGACAAGGAAGCGTACTACCGCCGAATCAAGCGATTATATGGCAATTGGAAGGTAATTAGCACGATATAAATATTTGTATATTAAACTAGTAAAAGCTGGATGCTGGCACGGCGGGGAGCCACGTTTTTAAAGTGCGTTTTTTGACTTTGTTTTCAGCATGCGTGATTGCCATGGTTGGTTTTGTAGCTACAGAAGCGCAAACCGCAATGATCAATTTGATTATATAGACTTACATGTAGTTATGAAACACTTGTAGATTGAATACATTCAGGAGACATTACACATCCTAAAAATTATAGTTACAACATGGTCACTTATTATGCATTGTATATTATCCACCAAGTCAGGCTGTTAACGTTAGCTATGCTAATATATAGTTAACTAGCTAACCAGCCATATCTGGCACTTTGTGGAACAACCACTTTAGCACGTTGCCAGTCCAGCAAAATATTCATTCATTCTGAAGTTTCACCAAAATACGTTGTCAGAAAGTACCATGGAATGTTTTTGACAGATTGCTAGCCAGTTGCCTCTTGTCCACATAACTAACATCAAAGTTTGACATTTTCAAGCTAGCATGCTACTGTAGCTAACTAGCTTTAGATCGCGCCAAACAGGCACTGAATTGTTGCATGCGCTTCTTTCTTTTGAGGGCACAACGATTGATCTCAACATCTGCATTTGAATGCCAACCAGTAAAGTTCACTAGCAACTTTCTCTCAATCTTCATTGAGATAAAGCAATAGATATAGTTATCAACATTAGCTAACATGTTCTTAACTGGTTAGCTAACTTTCCATTTATTCATACTTAACACCTGCACTCAAAAAGAACAAGCAACGTGTCGACCACGACTGTGGCTAACTACCTTTTTTGCTCACTGGTTGACTTAGAAATGTTTCACATTGTTCAAGCTATGTTAATCAACAAGTATCTATTTTTCTCTATTAGAAAGGAGAAGATGAGTTTGGCAAAGTGGATGCCATGGTGGTCTCCGTCGGGGTGGACGAAGAGATAGTGTATGCCAAATCCACTGCCCTGCAGGTAAAACTCATGGACTTAACCCCTTCCAGGAGTTATTCCTGACTGAGCTCATCAGGGAAAATTGTGTGCACGTGTATAAGTGCATTCAGAAAGTATTCAGACTCCTAGACTTTTTTCTAAAAATGTTTACATTAGTCTAATTATTCTAAAGAATATATTTTTTTATTTCCCCCCTCAATCTACACACTATCCCATAATGACAAAGCAAAAACTGGTGTAGAAATTTTTCCAAATGTAAAAACCTAACATATTTACATAAGTATTCAGACCCTTTTCTCAGTACTTTGTTGGAGTTCCTTTGGCAGCGATTACAGGCTCAAGTCTTCTTGGGTATGACACTACAAGCTTGGCACTCCTGTATTTGGGGAGTTTCTCCCATTCTTCTCTGCAGATCTTCAAGCTCGATCAGGTTGGATGGGGAGCGTTGCTGCACAGCTATTTTACGGTCTCTCTGGAGATGTTTGATCGGGTTCAAGTCCGAGCTCTAGCTGGGCCACTCAAGGACATTCGGAGACTTGTCCCAAAGCCACTCCTGTGTTGTCTTGGCTGTGTGCATAGGGTTGTTGTCCTGTTGGAAGGTGAACCTTCACCCAGTCTGAGAACCTGCTCCAGAGCACTCAGGGCTTCATCAAAGATCTCTCTGTACTCGTCTCTGTTCATCTTTCCCTTGATCCTGACTAGTCTCCCAGTCCCTGCTGCTGAAAAACATCCCCACAGCATGATGCTGCCACCACCATGCCTAACCATGGGGAGGGTGCCAGGTTTCCACCAGACATGATGCTTGGCATTCAGGCCAAAGAGTTCAATCTTGGTTTCATAAGAACAGTGAATATTGTTTCTCATGTTCTGAGAGTCCTTTTGGGAAACTCCAAGCAGGCTGTCATCTGCCTTTTACAGAGGAGTGTCTTCCGTCTGGCCAACACCATAAAGGCCTGATTGGTGGAGTGCTGCAGAGATGGTTGTCCTCCTGGAAGGTTCTCCTATCGCCACAGAGGAACTCTGGAGCTCTGTCAGTGACCATCGGGTTCTTGGTCATCGCCCACACCAAGGCCCTTCTCCACCGATTGCGCAATCTGGCTGGGGCGGCCAGCTCGAGGAAGTCTTGGTGGTTCCAAACTTCTTCCATTTAAGAATGGAGGCCAGCATGTTCTTGGGGACCTTCAATGCTGCAGACAATTTTTGGGACCCTTCCCCACTTTTAATTTTTATTTTATTTTTATGACACACTCAAGAACCTCCAGACGCTAACCAGCTAACTAGCTACAAGCTATTTAGTCATTGTTATTTAAAAAAAAAAACCTGGATAACACTCGCCAGCCCAGCTTCCCTGCCCATCCACCGCTGCCCCCTGGACACTGATCTCTTGGCTACATAGCTGACGCACGCTGGACTGTCCATTAATCACGGTACCCCATTCTGCTTGTTTGTTTATCTGTCGGCCCAGTTGCCTAGTCAACGCCATTTTACCTGCTGTTTGTTGTGCTAGCTGATTAGCCTCGCCTACTGTTTTTAGCTAGCTTTCCCAATTCAACACCTGTGATTACTGTATGCCTCGCTGTATGTCTCTCCCAAATGTCAATATGCCTTGTATACTGTTGTTCAGGTTAGTTATCATTGTTTTAGTTCACAATGGAGCCCCTAGATCCACTCTGCATACCCCTGTTACCTCCTTTGTCCCACCCCCCACACATGCGGTGACCTCACCCATTACAACCAGCATGTCCAGAGATACAACCTCTCTCATCATCACCCAGTGCCTGGGCTTACCTCCGCTGTACCCGCACCCCACCATACCCCTGTCTGCGCATTATGCCCTGAATATATTCTACCATGCCCAGAAACCTGCTCCTCTTATCCTCTGCCCCCAACGCTCTAGGCGACCAGTTTTGATAGCCTTTAGCCGCACCCTCATACTACTCCTTCTCTGTTCCGCGGGTGATGTGGAGGTAAACCCAGGCCCTGCATGTCCCCAGGTACCCTCATTTGTTGACTTCTGTGATCGAAAAAGTCTTGGTTTTATGCATGTCAACATCAGAAGCCTCCTCCCTAAGTTTGTTTTACTCACTGCTTTAGCACACTCTGCTAACCCTGATGTCCTTGCCGTGTCTGAATCCTGGCTCAGGAAGGCCACCAAAAATTCAGAGATTTCCATACCCAACTATAACATCTTCCGTCAAGATAGAACTGCCAAAGGGGCGGAGTCGCAGTCTACTGCAGAGATAGCCTGCAAAGTAATGTCATACTTTCCAGGTCCATACCCAAACAGTTTGAACTACTAATTTTGAAAATTACTCTCTCCAGAAACAAGTCTCTCACTGTTGCCGCCTGCTACCGACCCCCGTCAGCTCCCAGCTGTGCCCTGGACACCATTTGTGAATTGATCGCCCCCATCTAGCTTCAGAGTTTGTTCTGTTAGGTGACCTAAACTGGGATATGCTTAACACCCCGGCAGTCCTACAATCTAAGCTAGATGCCCTCAATCTCACGCAAATCATCAAGGAACCCACCAGGTACAACCCTAACTCTGTAAACAAGGGCACCCTCATAGACGTCATCCTGACCAACTGGCCCTCCAAATATACCTCCGCTGTCTTCAACCAGGATCTCAGCGATCACTGCCTCATCGCCTGTATCCGCCACGGAGCCGCAGTCAAACGACCACCCTCATCACTGTCAAACGCTCCCTAAAACACTTCTGTGAGCAGGCCTTTCTAATCGACCTGGCCCGTGTATCCTGGAAGGACATTGACCTCATCCCGTCAGTTGAGGATGCCTGGTCATTCTTTAAAAGTAACTTCCTCACCATTTTGGATAAGCATGCTCCCTTCAAAAAATGCAGAACCAAGAACAGATACAGTCCTTGGTTCACTCCAGACCTGACTGCCCTCGACCAGCACAAAAACATCCTGTGGCGGACTGCAATAGCATCGAATAGCCCCGTGATATGCAACTGTTCAGGGAATTCAGGAACCAATACACGCAGTCAGTCAGGAAAGCTAAGGCCAGCTTCTTCAGGCAGAAGTTTGCATCCTGTAGCTCCAACTCCAAAAAGTTCTGGGACACTGTGAAGTCCATGGAGAACAAGAGCACCTCCTCCCAGCTGCCCACTGCACTGAGGCTAGGAAACACGGTCTCCACCGATAAATCCATGATTATCGAAAACTTCAATAAGCACTTCTCAACGGCTGGCCATGCCTTCCGCCTGGCTACTCCAACCTCGGCCAACAGCTCCGACACCCCCCCGTAGTTCCTCACCCAAGCCTCTCCAGGTTCTCCTTTACCCAAATCCAGATAGCAGATGTTCTGAAAGAGCTGCAAAACCTGGACCCGTACAAATCAGCTGGGCTTGACAATCTGGACCCGCTATTTCTGAAACTATCTGCCGCCATTGATGAGAGCAGAGGGAGAGAGTTAGCGCAACCCCTATTACCAGCCTGTTCAACCTCTCTTTCATATCGTCTGAGATCCCCAAGGATTGGAAAGCTGCCGCAGTCATCCCCCTCTTCAAAGGGGAGACACCCTGGACCCAAACTGCTATAGACCTATATCCATCCTGCCCTGCCTATCTAAGGTCTTGAAAGCCAAGTCAACAAACAGGTCACTGACCATCTCGAATCCCACCGTACCTTCTCCGCTGTGCAATCTGGTTTCCGAGCCGGTCACGGGTGCACCTCAGCCACACTCAAGGTACTAAATGATATCATAACCGCCATCGATAAAAGACAGTACTGTGCAGCCGTCTTCATCGACCTCGCCAAAGCTTTCGACTCTGTCAATCACCAAATTCTTATCGGCAGACTCAACAGCCTCGGTTTTTCGGATGACTGCCTTGCCTGGTTCACCAATTACTTTGCAGACAGAGTTCAGTGTGTCAAATCAGAGGGCATGCTGTCCGGTCCTCTGGCAGTCTCTATGGGGGTGCCACAGGGTTCAATTCTCGGGCCGACTCTTTTCTCTGTATATATCAATGATGTTGCTCTTGCTGCGGGCGATTCCCTGATCCACCTCTAAGCAGACGACACCATTCTATATACTTTCGGCCCGTCATTGGACACTGTGCTATCAAACCTCCAAACGAGCTTCAATGCCATACAGCACTCCTTCCGTGGCCTCCAACTGCTCTTAAACGCGAGTAAAACCAAATGCATGCTTTTCAACCGATCGCTGCCTGCACCCGCATGCCCGACTAGCATCACCACCCTGGATGGTTCCAACCTTGAATATGTGGACATCTATAAGTACCTAGGTGTCTGGCTAGACTGCAAACTCTCCTTCCAGACTCACATCAAACATCTCCAATCAAAAATCAAATCCAGAGTCGGCTTTCTATTCCGCAACAAAGCCTCCTTCACTCACGCTGCCAAGCTTACCTAGTAAAACTGACTATCCTACCGATCCTCGACTTCGGCGATGTCATCTACAAAATGGCTTCCAACACTCTACTCAGCAAACTGGATGCAGTCTATCACAGTGCCATCCGTTTTGTCACTAAAGCACCTTATACCACCCACCACTGCGACTTGTATGCTCTAGTCGGCTGGCCCTCACTACATATTCGTCGCCAGACCACTGGCTCAGGTCATCTACAAGTCCATGCTAGGTAAAGCTCCGCCTTATCTCAGTTCACTGGTCACGATGGCAACACCCATCCGTAGCACGCGCTCCAGCAGGTGTATCTCACTGATCATCCCTAAAGCCAACACCTCATTTGGCCGCCTTTCGTTCCAGTACTCTGCTGCCTGTGACTGGAACGAATTGCAAAAATCGCTGAAGTTGGAGACTTTTATCTCCCTCTCCAACTTCAAACATCAGCTATCCGAGCAGCTAACCGATCGCTGCAGCTGTACATAGTCTATAGGTAAATAGCTCACCCTTTTCACCTACCTCATTCCCATACTGTTTTTATACTGTTTTTATTTATTTACTTTTCTGCTCTTTTGCACACCAATATCTCTACCTGTACATGCCCATCTGATCATTTATCACTCCAGTGTTAATCTGCAAAATTGTATTATTCGCCTACCTCCTCATGCCTTTTGCACACATTGTATATAGACTGCCCATTTTTTTCTACTGTGTTATTGACTTGCTAATTGTTTACTCCATGTGTAACTCTGTGTTGTCTGTTCACACTGCTATGCTTTATCTTGGCCAGGTCGCAGTTGCAAATGAGAACTTGTTCTCAACTAGCCTACCTGGTTAAATAAAGGTGAAATAAAAAATAAAATCTGTCCTTCGACACAATCCTGTGTCGAGGCTCTACAGACGATTCCTTCGACCTCATGGCTTTGTTTTTGCTCTGACATGCACTGTCAACTGTGGGACCTTTTTATATAGTCAGGTGTGCCCCTTTCCAAATCACATCCAATCAAGTTGTAGAAACATCTCAAGGATGATTGATAGAAATAGGATGTACCTGAGTTCAATTTCGAGTCATAGCAAAGGTTCTGAATATTTACGTAAGGTATTTCAGTTTTTTACTGTTTTTGCTCTGTGTTGATTGAGGGTTAAAAAAAATGTAAATCCATTTTAGAATAAGGTTGTAATGTAACAAAGTGGAAAATGGGGGAAGGTGGTCGGAATGCACTGTATGTTATGGATTCTGTTCTGAAGAAACCTCGGTAGTTTACACTCCAGCATAAGCATATTGCATGGAGTAATTCAAATACCCTCTCATCCTTCCTTTCCAGACATGGCTGTTTGGTTATGAGCTGACAGACACCATCATGGTGTTCTGTGAGTCTAAGATCATCTTCCTGGCCAGCAAGAAGAAGGTGGAGTTCCTTAAACAGGTGGCTGTAACCAAGGGCAATGAGAACGCCAACGGGGTTCCACCAATCACACTGCTCATCAGGGAAAAGGTAAGCGTTGATTGGTAGACTCGGGATGTTCTATCCCTGATTTGCTGTCAATGCGTATTCCCCCATTTCAAGACAGTTCTTTAATGTGTGTGGCACAAGAAGTTGGTGTGACCGTTTGTGTGTTTGAAACAGTGTGTGTGAGTGCATGCACTCATGTCAATGTGTTTGAGCAGAAGGATAACGCTTTAACACTCCTCTCCCCCTCCTTCCCTCAGAACGAGAGCAACAAGGTTAACTTTGAGAAGATGGTGGAGGCGATCAGGGCCAGTAGGGAGGGCAAGACTGTGGGTGTGTTCAGCAAGGACAAGTTCCCCGGCGAGTACATGAAGAGCTGGAACGACATGATCACTGCCGAGGGCCTGGAGAAGGTGAGCGGAAGGAGGAATGTGGGGGAAAAGGGAGGGAGGGGTGAGATGGGTTGATATTTTATTATCATTGTTTCCATGTGGTATCAATTTGCAGAATGGTGGGTAGCTGGTCTGTGGCGGGAGGCAGTGTTGCATTAAAGAGACTCGCATGTAGCTAGTTATTGGTCTGCAGCAGGTCACAATCCTTATGGGCTCTCCCTGCCTCCATCACCCTCTAACCTCCCCCCAGGTGGACATCAGTGCGGTGGTGGCCTACACCATTGCCGTGAAGGAGGATGGGGAACTGGCTCTGATGAGGAAGGCTGCAGCCGTCACCAGCGACGTCTACTCAAAGTTCTTCAAGGAGCGGGTCATGGAGATCGTGGACGCAGACGAGGTAAGCTTTGTAGTCACGCTCATTATCCGCTCCTCCATCGCCTGTAGACGGGTGCAACATCCCAGCAACAACATTGATATGATATAGCCATCCTGGAAAGCCACTGTTATCATTCAGACCGGTGCAGTCAAATTGGGCCAGACTGACCCACTACCAATTTAAGATCTAGACTGCATGTCCAAATAGTTTTGAACCATCTCATTTTGTCCCCAAGATGATAGAAACAAAGCATTGCTTCCTGAATGTGTTCTCTCCTCTGTTCCCTAACAGAAGGTGCGCCACAGTAAGCTGGCTGAGTCTGTGGAGAAGGCAATCGAGGAGAAGAAGTATCTGGGGGGAGTAGACCCCTCCACGGTCGAGATGTGTTACCCCCCCATTATTCAGAGTGGGGGCAACTACAGCCTCAAGTTCAGCATCGTCAGGTAAGCAGCTGCTTCCTGTTATGTTCATGTTTTATGTATCCCTATATTTCTGTTATTACGGTGCTGTCACTCTGTTATTAGTGCTCCTGCACAGGAGTCTCAGTTGATGGACCTGAGTGTAATGGCGACGATGTGAAGTAAACGTTGTTCAACTGGAGCCTAGTCGTTGTCATTTTGAGTTAACATTGGTAGCAGATGATGGCTAATAACTGCAATGTTAGAGGGAAAAGCAAGAGATACAGCAATGGAAATATTCGTGTAGGATTTGAACAAGGATGACGGTATGGGAACTTTGATCAGAGCACTGGATTCTGTGTGTAAAGAAGAGAAAGACCGTGCCTACGAGGCATATTATAATAATAATATAATATATGCCATTTAGCAGACGCTTTTATCCAAAGCGACTTAGTCATGTGTGCATACATTCTACGTATGGGTGGTCCCGGGAATCGAACCCACTACCCTGGCGTTACAAGCGCCATGCTCTACCAACTGAGCTACAGAAGGACCACGTATTCAAACGTTGACAGTGTAGAGACATTTCGGGTTGCGATGACGGACTACATCATTGATTTGGAACAGAGGTACAATAGGATGCGCAAGTACGACATGGTTCTCCGGATGCAGTGTTAGCTTTCAAGTTGCTAGATACTACTGCCTGTCTGGATGGTATAGGTGGAACAGTTGGCTTTGGCTGCTTGTACTGTGCTGACCTTTGCGTCATTGAATTCGGCACTAAAAATTATTTTTGATGGAAAGACGGATGGAATGCAAGTGGGGGAGGCGGAATATTACACTGAGCAGCAGAGAAAAGGTGCCAACAAGTCACGTTCTCAAGACAACCAGACGAGGGCGCCATTGCCTGGCACAAATCCACTGGACAGATATGAAAGGAGATCAAAATATGCTATTTGTCAGAGCACTTACCATTGGGTTAAAGACTGTCCTCATAAAAATGAACAAGTTAAACTAACAGAAAAATGTAAACAGAGAGAGAGAGCAGTGTACCATTACACTGTTTTCAAACTAATCTGCTTTTGAGATCTTTATAGTTGAATCCTTCGGTTCCGCTGTGAGTGATACTGCATGGACACGGACAGCGTGTGGCGCAAAATGGCTTGATAGCGTTGTCAGTGAACTAATAATGAAAGAAGTACAAAATATGACTGACACACTAAGCAACAAAGCTTTCAAATTTAAAGATGGGATAATTGTCCATTCTACCAAGAGTTTAAGATACCAGTAAACATTGGTCAGACGAAGAGACGTTGAAACAGAGGTGGTCCCTACAGATATCCCCTTACTATTAAGCAAAGCTTCCCTCAAGAAGGCAGGGGCTGTACTAGACATAGAAAATGACACGGCAGTGATGTTTAAACAACCAGTGACCCTTGAACTTACTACATCGGCCCACTATTGTGTAAACATTTTAGACAGACGTCAGAGTCCATGTAAAAATTAGATTGTGACGTACACAGAAACACAAAGTATTGTTAACTTCACAAACAGTTTGGACATGCTACAGCTGACAGACTTCATAAATGACTCCACAGTTAAGGGAATAATGATGAGATTATTTCCATTCTACTGCAGATAGTTAACAGTTGTGAGACGTGTCAGAAATACAGCAAACCTAAGCCCAAACCGGCTGTTGGTTTGCCACTGGCTTCCAAGTGCAATGAAACAGTGGCCGTAGAACTACATGAGCCTGGACCAAGTGTGTGGTACCGTCACATAACCCACCACTTGACACGCTTCAGTGCTGGAAGCCTTGTGGATACATAGAAACCCAGTGACATCGTAAAGAACTTCATTCACTCCTGGATATGTGTGCACGGCCCGCACCAGAAATTATACAGTGACACAATGGAGGAGAATTCAATAATAATGAAATAAGAGAAATGGCAAAGAAATTCAACATGGAAGTAAAGCAACTGTTGCATACAGTCCGTGGAGCAATGGACTTCTGGAGAGACACAATCAAACACACAGAGATCATGCTGAAAGTGAAGCAAGACAATGGATGTGACTGGAAAACACCCCTAGATTGGACTTTGATGGCAAGAAACTCAATGCACAATGTTCATAGTTACAGCCCATAGCAACTAGTGTTGGGGCAGAACCCTACTCTTCCCTCTGTACATGCAGTGAGAAAAGCGTTCACTGAAGCTGAGTGTTCAGAGAATTCACAGGGCTCTGCGTGAACCGCTATGTCCCGCAGATGAGTAATACGGGACTGGAAACAAAGTACACTACAAATGAGTTGACTGTCAAGAGTGGAAAGGACCGGGACTAGTCATTGGCCAAGATGGTGTGGTGATATTTGTGAGACACGGAGGCACCATTGTCAGGTTGCATCACTCAAGATTGCGGAAAGTAAATGATCAACAAGATGTAGGAGCTGTTGCTGAGTATCAGCCTCCCACTGAAAATAACAAAAAGGACACATTAACAGACACAAATCTACCAGATGTCGGATCCAATGATACAGACACTGAAACTGACACAGGAAATGGAGCAGAGAACTTCAACCATGACAGGTAATACTGTTGTGTTCAAATTAGGAAAAACGTTCATCGACATGTGTAAAGACAATGTGGTTGTTCCAGTCTGAAAACTGGACAAACTGTTAAATACATGGACAGAGAAAGTGGTATTCCACACACAGCAACAGTCATTGGACGAGCAGGAAAAGCCAAAGGAAAACACCAGAACTGGTACAACTTGCAGTACTCTGAACCAGCTACACTTTCTGGTACAACAGGGCCAGCTGACCTGAAACAGAAGGACATTCAAAATGATGTACTTGAAACAAAAGACGTGTCATTTGACTCGGCTAAACTATATTAGATCAGTAATTGGAGGAAAAATTGAGTGTTTTGAGGAAGTCAGACATTGGACAAAAATGTCTCAACAAGGTGGGTGTGTACCCTTAACCGGAATAGTGCCTAAATCATGTCTAGTTGCTAGAGGTTTAGAGGAGCTGGCTGCTAAAGAACTCCCAAACGACTCACTGGCATGTGCCTCAGTCACTCAGATTGCTGCTGACGGTGATCTGCCAGAGAAAATGGAAACTTCATTCCATAGACATCAAATCTGCGTTTTTGCAGGGAACGGAGCTGTCAAGGGACAGTCACATCTGACCTCCGCCTGAAGCTAAGAGCGAAGGAACACTGGAAACTAAAAAAAAAAGTGTGTGTATGGCCTGGCAGATGCATCAACTGGTACAACAAAGTGAAGGCAACAATGCTGAGTACAGGTGGAAACATGTCAAGTGGATCCTGCAGTCTTCTATTGGCTTGATCAAGACTGCAATGTGACTGGACTACTTGCCTGTCATGTTGATGACTTCATCTGGGGTGGCTCACAGACCTTTGCTACAACTGTGATTCCACACCTCAAAGCTGTTTTCCTGGTCCACCACAAAGGAACAGCCTGCTGACTGTCAGACTAAAAGGGAGCATCCGGTCTTGTGTTCCTAAAGTAATGGAAAGTGGCAACTTGAGTAATACAAATAAAAACCTTGTCACTCAACCCATTTGTAATGGGGAACTTAAATAATACAGGGGACATTTTAATTATTTTGTTTTATTTGTCTAAAGAAAAGTGGGAGATTGTTAAGTTCATATTTTAAGGATGCCTATATTTCTGTTATTACGGGGCTATCACTCTGTTAGTGCGCCTGCGCGGGTAGTCTGTTGAAAGACCTGTCCTGAGTGTAATGGCGACGATGTACTGTGGTAGTACGGTGAAGTAAACGTTGTTCAACTGGAACCTAGTCGTTGTGTCACTTCCATGGCGACGTCTTCAACGACCGTCCCCACTGATGTATATTTCTTTAACCTAGTTTCAGTGCTCAACCATAACATGCAAAACAATTTTTTTATTGACGGGTTAATCTAAAATGTGACCCATTTTGATCATAAAGACCAACTTCTTTCTGTATCACACATACAGTACCTGTCACTGCAGACTCATAAAACGTTATAACACCTTTTATAACACTGCTCTAACTCTTCAGCGATAAGAACCACATGCACTTTGGGGCCATCACCTGTGCCATGGGGATCCGCTACAAATCGTACTGCTCCAACCTGGTCCGGACCCTGATGGTGGACCCCCCACAGGAGATGCAGGACAACTACAGCTTCCTACTGCAGGTGGAAGAGGAACTACTCAAAGAGCTCAAACACGGTGAGGGATGGAAGGGAGATGCAGGGTGTTAGTGTTTTACGGGGTAGAGTACATGATTTACGTAACCTGACTTTATTTCAAGTTCTTTCCCTCTTACCCTGTTCTCTGTAGGTATAAAGATCTGCGATGTGTACAATGCCGTGTTGGACTACGTCAAGAAGGAGAAGCCCGACCTGGCGTCCAAATTCACCAAGAACCTAGGGTAGGACAAACGCACTTACCTTCTCACACACATGGCCTCCTGTATTGATCATTAGGCTTGGGCGGTGATCCAGATTGTCATACCTTCGTACCGACCTTGTGCCATTCCAGCGATGAACACACAGGACACTATTTTCAAAGCCCACTGATCCTCTTCAATCCGAAGTACATGTAAAATCCCATAGAGAATGGTAACTTAATGCTAATGAGCGCATAGTGTACATTTTATACAGTCTCTGACCTAGAGTATTTGCAGTCTAATAAAACGCATGAGCTGGCGCACACCCCATAAATGTTGGTCGATGTGCTGACTAACGGCGGGTCAGCTGTAGGCTATGTGGTCAGCTGTAGGCTATGTGGTCAGCTGTAGGCTATGTGGTCAGCTGTAGGCTATGTGGTCAGCTGTAGGCTATGTGGTCAGCTGTAGGCTATGTGGTCAGCTGTAGGCTATGTGGTCAGCTGTAGGCTATGTGGTCAGCTGTAGGCTATGTGGTCAGCTGTAGGCTATGTGGTCAGCTGTAGGCTATGTGGTCAGCTGTAGGCTGTGCCGCCTTCAAGATCACCCTGAATCTCAGTGCAAGAGGCGTCACTGTAGCACCTGGTTCGAATCCAGGCTGCATCACATCCGGCCGTCATTGGGAGTCCCATAAGGCGGCACACAATTGGCCCAGCATCGTCCTGGGTAGGCCGTCAATGTAAATAAGAATTTTTCGTAACTGACTTGCCTAGTTAAATAATACAAATATCAAGAAGGCATAGTGATGCGAACACGTGTTCACATGTACTTTTGGTCCACCAGCCGCAGTAGCTGGCGAATACCCTTATTTTACCAGCCACATTTCATTCTGAAAGAAATTAGTGAAGATTAATCACAGAACACAGTACCTGCTTTCTCCTCTAGGTTAGATATTTTCTCTTCCAGAGCTGACACTCATTCTTTTTTTTTTTTCAACATGGGTTTTGTATTGTATAGGGAAGAAAGAAAAAAAACTTCTCCCAAATGCTCTGTGTAACCACCTGCCAATTTGTCTGGTAAATATTACGGTATACTGCCCAAGCCTATTGAGGATAGAGTATGTATCGTGTTGATTTTGTGCGTCCCCTCTCCCTGCTGTAGATTTGCCATGGGGATAGAGTTCAGAGAGGGTTCCCTGGTCCTGAACAGTAAGAACCAGTACAAACTGAAGAAAGGTGAGCACTCAAGTCACTGTAGTGTCTTACTGACTATAAGTAGGATACTTTGTAGACATGGTGTTTTGTGAGTGTCTCATACAGAGGCCATTTTAAATGGTGTGTAGAGCGGACACTCATCACTGTGTTTTACAGGCATGGTACTGAGCATCAGCCTGGGGTTCGCTGACCTGGTGAATAAGGAGGGGAAGAAGGAGGAGCAGAAGAAATACGCCCTGTTCATAGGAGACTCTGTACAGATCAACGAGGTAGGAGAGGGGAACGATGATGAGGGCGGGGGAAATGTGCCCTGTTCATAGAATATACAGATCAACAAAGTAGAATATATTTCAAACCCTTTTTATTTATTTTTTAACTATATGTTTGACAGTCACTTTGTTATCTATCAATCACATTTGAGTTGTGATATTCGCACAGTGATGGCAGTAAAGAAACACGTATAATGTATATCTTTAAGGATGATCCAGCGACAGTTCTCACTCCGGTCAAGAAGAAGATAAAGAACGTCGGAATCTTCCTAAAGGTACGAAAGATGTCCGCCGTCTCTCTCTGCTTCTTGATTCATTCTTTCCCTCACAAACCCTGAAAGATGCATATCTATTTGAAATGTTTAGTTAGGGCTCCATGTCCCCTGTTTATATTTAAGCAACAAGGCCTATGGTATATTGTCTGACATACACGAGGCTGAAATACTGTTTTGGCCAATCAGTATCAAGGACCCAAACTACCCAATTTAGCCCCCCCAAAAATACGATTTGTTTCTTCTTGACAGAACGATGAGGAGGAAGATGATGAGGAAGATGCTGACGATGCAGAGGAACTACTGGGGAAGGGAGCACGTGGACAAGCTTTACTCCAGGACAGGACTAGGGTGGGTGTTTGTGTCTGTGTATGTGCTTGAGAGAAATTCGCTATACTTACACCATCTCAGTTTGTGTGTATGAGCTGAAACGCTGTCTTTTTGATTGGTCAGAATGTGAGAAACTGTTATTTATTTGGGCAGAACGAGATGACGGCAGAGGAGAAGAGGCGGGCTCACCAGAAGGAGCTGGCCAATCAGGTGAACGAGGAGGCCAAGAGACGTCTGACGGAACAGAAAGGAGAGCAACAGGTCCAGAAGTGAGTGAACGAGAGAATTACGAGATATTTATAGTATTTATAGGAAGAACGAGATTTATAGTATTATGTTGGTCTAAATTATCTTTCGTAGAAAACAACTAGAACATACATTTGCATGATTAAATAATTAATGATTTCACTCCCTATGTTTATGTAGATCGTCTTTCCAAAAATGTGTGACGTCACCAATGAATGAAATGATTTTCCAGGTCCAGAAAGTCCAATGTCTCCTACAAGAACGGCTCTCAGATGCCTCGTGAGAAAGATATTCGAGACATGAAGATTTTCATCGACAAGAAATATGAGACTGTTGTTATGCCTGTCTTCGGTATCGCCACCCCTTTCCATATCGCTACCATCAAGGTACACCTCTCTCTCTCTCTCACACACACACACACACACACACCAATCACAATTTGACTGAATTTGAGACTATACCTATCTGAGGATTAAAAAAAAAAACATTTCTGTGTCCCTCTGTCTGTGTAGAACATCAGTTCGTCTGTGGAAGGAGACTGGACGTACCTGAGGATAAACTTCTATGTTCCCGGCAGCTCTCTGGGACGCAACGAGGGCAACATCTTCCCCAACCCTGATGCCACCTTTGTCAAAGAAATGTGTGTCTGAGTGCCCATGTACTGCATGTTTCAGTGTGTCTGAGTGCCCATGTACTGCATGTTTCACTGTTGTCAACTATCAAGAAGATGGACTGATTGTGTGTGTGTGTGTGTGTGTGTTGTATCCATCTTTATCCACCTGCTGCTGTGTCTGATGTTGCTCATATCCCCCCCACCCTCAGTACGTACCGGGCGTCGAACCTCAAGGCGCCTGGCGACCCAACAGTCCCGTCCACTAACCTCCAGAACGCCTTCCGCATCATCAAGGAGGTGCAGAAGCGCTATAAGACCCGGGAGGCTGAGGAGAAGGAGAAGGAGGGCATCGTCAAGCAGGACTCGCTGGTCATCAACCTGAACCGCTCCAACCCCAAACTCAAAGACCTCTACATCAGACCCAACATCGCCCAGAAGAGGATGCAGGGGTCGCTGGAGGCCCATACCAACGGTGAGGAAAAGGTTCCATTAACAAGGAATTGAGAGAGGAGAGGAATGGAGGAACGAACAGAGGGGAAAGAGAATGGTTGAGGTTCTTCGCAGATCACAGCGTTGCTGTAAAGACCGAGAATGCTGTGTGCTCTCAATCAACATTTGTCATTTAGCTGACTCTCTTACCCAGAGTGACTTACAGGAAATGCATCCATCTTAAGATGGCTGGGTGAGACAACTACATATCAGTCGTAGTAAGCGTATTTTTCTCTAAAAAGTGTGTCCCTCCAGCCTCAACGAACCTGGTAAACAACATGTCTGTCTGTCCAGGACAGAACCTGGTAAACAACATGTCTGTCTGTCCAGGACAGAACCTGGTAAATAACATGTCTGTCTGTCCAGGACAGAACCTGGTAAATAACATGTCTGTCTGTCCAGGACAGAACCTGGTAAATAACATGTCTGTCTGTCCAGGACAGAACCTGGTAAATAACATGTCTGTCTGTCCAGGACAGAACCTGGTAAATAACATGTCTGTCTGTCCAGGACAGAACCTGGTAAACAACATGTCTGTCTGTCCAGGACAGAACCTGGTAAATAACATGTCTGTCTGTCCAGGACAGAACCTGGTAAATAACATGTCTGTCTGTCCAGGACAGAACCTGGTAAATAACATGTCTGTCTGTCCAGGACAGAACCTGGTAAATAACATGTCTGTCTGTCCAGGACAGAACCTGGTAAATAACATGTCTGTCTGTCCAGGACAGAACCTGGTAAATAACATGTCTGTCTGTCCAGGACAGAACCTGGTAAACAACATGTCTGTCTGTCCAGGACAGAACCTGGTAAACAACATGTCTGTCTGTCCAGGACAGAACCTGGTAAATAACATGTCTGTCTGTCCAGGACAGAACCTGGTAAATAACATGTCTGTCTGTCCAGGACAGAACCTGGTAAATAACATGTCTGTCTGTCCAGGACAGAACCTGGTAAACAACATGTCTGTCTGTCCAGGACAGAACCTGGTAAATAACATGTCTGTCTGTCCAGGACAGAACCTGGTAAATAACATGTCTGTCTGTCCAGGACAGAACCTGGTAAATAACATGTCTGTCTGTCCAGGACAGAACCTGGTAAATAACATGTCTGTCTGTCCAGGACAGAACCTGGTAAATAACATGTCTGTCTGTCTGTCCAGGACAGAACCTGGTAAATAACATGTCTGTCTGTCTGTCCAGGACAGAACCTGGTAAATAACATGTCTGTCTGTCTGTCCAGGACAGAACCTGGTAAATAACATGTCTGTCTGTCTGTCCAGGACAGAACCTGGTAAATAACATGTCTGTCTGTCTGTCCAGGACAGAACCTGGTAAATAACATGTCTGTCTGTCCAGGACAGAACCTGGTAAATAACATGTCTGTCTGTCCAGGACAGAACCTGGTAAATAACATGTCTGTCTGTCTGTCCAGGACAGAACCTGGTAAATAACATGTCTGTCCAGGACAGAACCTGGTAAATAACATGTCTGTCCAGGACAGAACCTGGTAAATAACATGTCTGTCCAGGACAGAACCTGGTAAATAACATGTCTGTCCAGGACAGAACCTGGTAAATAACATGTCTGTCCAGGACAGAACCTGGTAAATAACATGTCTGTCCAGGACAGAACCTGGTAAATAACATGTCTGTCCAGGACAGAACCTGGTAAATAACATGTCTGTCCAGGACAGAACCTGGTAAATAACATGTCTGTCCAGGACAGAACCTGGTAAATAACATGTCTGTCCAGGACAGAACCTGGTAAATAACATGTCTGTCCAGGACAGAACCTGGTAAATAACATGTCTGTCCAGGACAGAACCTGGTAAATAACATGTCTGTCCAGGACAGAACCTGGTAAATAACATGTCTGTCCAGGACAGAACCTGGTAAATAACATGTCTGTCCAGGACAGAACCTGGTAAATAACATGTCTGTCCAGGACAGAACCTGGTAAATAACATGTCTGTCCAGACAGAACCAGTAAATAACATGTCTGTCCAGGACAGAACCTGGTAAATAACATGTCTGTCCAGGACAGAACCTGGTAAATAACATGTCTGTCCAGGACAGAACCTGGTAAATAACATGTCTGTCCAGGACAGAACCTGGTAAATAACATGTCTGTCCAGGACAGAACCTGGTAAATAACATGTCTGTCCAGGACAGAACCTGGTAAATAACATGTCTGTCCAGGACAGAACCTGGTAAATAACATGTCTGTCCAGGACAGAACCTGGTAAATAACATGTCTGTCCAGGACAGAACCTGGTAAATAACATGTCTGTCCAGGACAGAACCTGGTAAATAACATGTCTGTCCAGGACAGAACCTGGTAAATAACATGTCTGTCCAGGACAGAACCTGGTAAATAACATGTCTGTCCAGGACAGAACCTGGTAAATAACATGTCTGTCCAGGACAGAACCTGGCAAATAACATGTCTGTCCAGGACAGAACCTGGCAAATAACATGTCTGTCTGTCTGTCCAGGACAGAACCTGGTAAATAACATGTCTGTCTGTCTGTCCAGGACAGAACCTGGTAAATAACATGTCTGTCTGTCTGTCCAGGACAGAACCTGGTAAATAACATGTCTGTCTGTCTGTCCAGGACAGAACCTGGTAAATAACATGTCTGTCCAGGACAGAACCTGGTAAATAACATGTCTGTCTAGGACAGAACCTGGTAAATAACATGTCTGTCTAGGACAGAACCTGGTAAATAACATGTCTGTCTAGGACAGAACCTGGTAAATAACATGTCTGTCTAGGACAGAACCTGGTAAATAACATGTCTGTCTAGGACAGAACCTGGTAAATAACATGTCTGTCTAGGACAGAACCTGGTAAATAACATGTCTGTCCAGGACAGAACCTGGTAAATAACATGTCTGTCCAGGACAGAACCTGGTAAATAACATGTCTGTCCAGGACAGAACCTGGTAAATAACATGTCTGTCCAGGACAGAACCTGGTAAATAACATGTCTGTCCAGGACAGAACCTGGTAAATAACATGTCTGTCTGTCCAGGACAGAACCTGGTAAATAACATGTCTGTCTGTCCAGGACAGAACCTGGTAAATAACATGTCTGTCTGTCCAGGACAGAACCTGGTAAATAACATGTCTGTCTGTCCAGGACAGAACCTGGTAAATAACATGTCTGTCTGTCCAGGACAGAACCTGGTAAATAACATGTCTGTCTGTCCAGGACAGAACCTGGTAAATAACATGTCTGTCTGTCCAGGACAGAACCTGGTAAATAACATGTCTGTCTGTCCAGGACAGAACCTGGTAAATAACATGTCTGTCTGTCCAGGACAGAACCTGGTAAATAACATGTCTGTCTGTCCAGGACAGAACCTGGTAAATAACATGTCTGTCTGTCCAGGACAGAACCTGGTAAATAACATGTCTGTCTGTCCAGGACAGAACCTGGTAAATAACATGTCTGTCTGTCCAGGACAGAACCTGGTAAATAAATAACAGAATGTCTGTCTGTCCAGGACAGAACCTGGTAAATAACATGTCTGTCTGTCCAGGACAGAACCTGGTAAATAACATGTCTGTCTGTCCAGGACAGAACCTGGTAAATAACATGTCTGTCTGTCCAGGACAGAACCTGGTAAATAACATGTCTGTCTGTCCAGGACAGAACCTGGTAAATAACATGTCTGTCTGTCCAGGACAGAACCTGGTAAATAACATGTCTGTCTGTCCAGGACAGAACCTGGTAAATAACATGTCTGTCTGTCCAGGACAGAACCTGGTAAATAACATGTCTGTCTGTCCAGGACAGAACCTGGTAAATAACATGTCTGTCTGTCCAGGACAGAACCTGGTAAATAACATGTCTGTCTGTCCAGGACAGAACCTGGTAAATAACATGTCTGTCTGTCCAGGACAGAACCTGGTAAATAACATGTCTGTCTGTCCAGGACAGAACCTGGTAAATAACATGTCTGTCTGTCCAGGACAGAACCTGGTAAATAACATGTCTGTCTGTCCAGGACAGAACCTGGTAAATAACATGTCTGTCTGTCCAGGACAGAACCTGGTAAATAACATGTCTGTCTGTCCAGGACAGAACCTGGTAAATAACATGTCTGTCTGTCCAGGACAGAACCTGGTAAATAACATGTCTGTCTGTCCAGGACAGAACCTGGTAAATAACATGTCTGTCTGTCCAGGACAGAACCTGGTAAATAACATGTCTGTCTGTCCAGGACAGAACCTGGTAAATAACATGTCTGTCTGTCCAGGACAGAACCTGGTAAATAACATGTCTGTCTGTCCAGGACAGAACCTGGTAAATAACATGTCTGTCTGTCCAGGACAGAACCTGGTAAATAACATGTCTGTCTGTCCAGGACAGAACCTGGTAAATAACATGTCTGTCTGTCCAGGACAGAACCTGGTAAATAAATCCAACATGTAACTGTCTGTCTGTCCAGGACAGAACCTGGTAAATAACATGTCTGTCTGTCCAGGACAGAACCTGGTAAATAACATGTCTGTCTGTCCAGGACAGAACCTGGTAAATAACATGTCTGTCTGTCCAGGACAGAACCTGGTAAATAACATGTCTGTCTGTCCAGGACAGAACCTGGTAAATAACATGTCTGTCTGTCCAGGACAGAACCTGGTAAATAACATGTCTGTCTGTCCAGGACAGAACCTGGTAAATAACATGTCTGTCTGTCCAGGACAGAACCTGGTAAATAACATGTCTGTCTGTCCAGGACAGAACCTGGTAAATAACATGTCTGTCCAGGACAGAACCTGGTAAATAACATGTCTGTCTGTCCGTCCAGGTTTCCGTTTCACGTCCGTCCGTGGGGACAAAGTGGACATTCTCTACAACAACATTAAACACTCCCTCTTCCAGCCCTGTGACGGAGAAATGATCATCGTACTGCACTTCCACCTCAAGGTGTGTGTGTGACCTTAGGCTAAGTACAAGATGTCTGACTTTCTATGCATTGGTCATCAAGCTGTGGGTATTTGGGTCTATGCTTTCCCCTGTGACACTTGGAGTGGTCTTGATTTAGTTTAGATGTGTGTGTCCATTTTGACTAATCCCACCCGTCTCGTCCTCCATCAGAACGCCATCATGTTTGGTAAGAAGCGTCACACAGACGTGCAGTTCTACACAGAGGTAAATATGAGATTAAATAAAGATGTTATCCTATGTTTTATCTTACCTTATTATATTGTCTTAATATTGTCTCATCCTACCTTATCTCTTAGGTGGGTGAGATCACCACAGACCTGGGCAAGCACCAGCACATGCACGACCGCGACGACCTGTACGCCGAGCAGATGGAGAGGGAGATGAGGCACAAGCTCAAGTCTGCCTTCAAGAACTTCATTGAGAAGGTGGAGACCCTCACCAAGGAGGCGCTGGAGTTCGAAGTGCCCTTCCGAGACCTCGGGTATGAGGGGTGGGCGGGGTGGAGGAAAGTGATCGGAGGGATATTGACAGGGTTAAGTCATTTTGAGAAAGTGAGTATTTAAAGGAAACGTTCACCCACTTTGAATTTTGTATACTTTTTGTGCCTCTTTGAGTGATGTTCCATTGATTCCCGAGGACATTTCATGTTTTAATGTGTATCTGAGCGATGGCTGAGTTTTGCATCATATGATGGGGGACTCTTTCCTTTAAGCACGGAGTTGGGTGTTCAAGTAATGAACTGTATGAAACTGTTGAAGTTACTGTGTGTGTTCAGGTTCCAGGGCGCCCCCTACAGGAGTACCTGTCTGCTGCAGCCCACCTCCAGTTCCCTGTGTAACACCACTGAGTGGGTGAGTGCCTGCTAGTACTGTTACCGCTCCTGCCGCTAGTACTGTTACTGCTGCTAGTACTGTTACCGCTCCTGCCGCTGGTGTTCAGTAGTAGTAGTACAACACCTTCCATGATATATCCAGCAGCACTGCTTGCTTACTCCCATGTGTTTTAAACCAAGTTAGGCCTTGAGGCAGATATTTGACTACAGATCTAATAATAAAATCCTCAGTAGGTTAAAATTCCATCCTCCTTTCATTCCATCCTCCCTCTCTCCTTCCCCGTCCTCTCCTTCCCCGTCCTCTCCTTCCCCGTCCTCTTCTCCTTCCCCGTCCTCTCCCTCTCTCCTTCCCCGTCCTCTCCTTCCCCGTCCTCTCCTTCCCCGTCCTCTCCTTCCCCGTCCTCTCCTTAAAATCCTCTCCTTCCCCGTCCTCTCCTTCCCGTCCTCTCCTTTCCTCTCCTTCCCCGTCCTCTCCTTCCCCGTCCTCTCCTTCCCCGTCCTCTCCCTCTCTCCTTCCCCGTCCTCTCCCTCTCTCCTTCCCCGTCCTCTCCCTCTCTCCTTCCCCGTCCTCTCCCTCTCTCCTTCCTCTCCCTCTCCTTCCCCGTCCTCTCCTTCCCCGTCCTCTCCCTCTCTCCTTCCTTCCCCTCTCTCCTTCCCTCCCTCTCCTTCCCCGTCCTCTCCCTCTCTCCTTCCCCGTCCTCTCCCTCTCTCCTTCCTCTCCCTCTCTCCTTCCTCTCCCTCTCTCCTTCCTCTCCCTCTCTCCTTCCTCTCCCTCTCTCCTTCCTCTCCCTCTCTCCTTCCTCTCCCTCTCTCCTTCCCCGTCCTCTCCTTCCCCGTCCTCTCCCTCTCTCCTTCCCTGTCCTCTCCCTCTCTCCTTCCTCTCTCCTTCCCCGTCCTCTCCCTCTCTCCTTCCCCGTCCTCTCCTTCCCCGTCCTCTCCCTCTCTCCTTCCCCAGCCTCCGTTCGTGGTGACTCTGGATGAGGTTGAGCTGGTTCATTTTGAGCGTGTTCAGTTCCACCTGAAGAACTTTGACGTGGTCATCGTCTATAAGGACTACAGCAAGAAGGTCACCATGATCAACGCTGTGCCCGTCAACTCACTGGACCCCATCAAGGAGTGGCTCAAGTAAGTACATCAATTAACCTAGACTAGTTTTTCTGACTAGATTACTATTCTACTGCCTTTCCTCAAAGTCCCACCCACAGTGATTGATTGACAGGTCTGAAACCCTACTAACTCTGACTCACAAACATCCTGCCCCGTCATCTGAAAATTCCACCCACAGTGATTGACACGCCAAACTCTTAGTGGTAGTTCACCCAAATTACAAAATGACATTGGTTTCTTTATCCTAGGTGTCGACAGCAGTAGATCCAATAACATACATAATTTTAAAGAACAAGCATTGTGGCATTTCATATTTTGCAGTAAAACTAAATATTACTTTTAATTTCAAGATAACGGGTTTAATGTTAAAGGTTCTCTTCCTTACTAAATAGTCCTTATCATGTAGGTCTTGGCCTCTACTATATCCAAAACAAGTAACACACTGAATGCACACATTTTCAGTCATTTTAATTGTAGTCTTTCTACTGAATGCCTCAACTCATCTTACCAATCTGGGAGGTAAAGTTGTTAAACTATTTAATAATTTAGCTGTGCATTTCGGATGGAATCAAGGCATTAGAATGTACCAGATGCCACCACAAATGGACCTTGTTCTGCCGCTCAAATTCAGGGGACATACCCCTCCCCTGGCTGGCTACTTTTCTTCTGTTTGGCTGGCGACTCCATGAATCTACGGAAAACACGGATTAACCAATTAGTCAGTCCACTCACTGGACCCCATCAAGGAGGGGCTGAAGTACATCAATTAACTAATAAATACCTTAACCAATCAAATTATTAGCCGGTCTGTCAACACACTCGACCCCATCAAGGAGGAGCTGAAGTCGACTGGATCCGTGTGGCTCAGTTGGTAGTGTGGCACTCGCAACGCTAAAGTCGTGGGTTTGATTTCAGATCTGCAACCAATACGAAAATGTAAGCACATCTGTAAAACGCTCTGGATTGTGTCTGCTAAATGTCATATAGCCATCAACCAATCACTTTATGGATTTAGCCTCTTCCTTTTTAACTGTGAATTTGTTTTTGGGGGAAAGGAATTAGATTTTTAATTGTTTGTGTTTTAGTAGAGTTTTACCAAGTGTTGCTCCTCAAAATAAATAAATTCTTTAAATACCTGTCTCGTTCTCCTGTGTCCCCCCCTCTCTCTCTCCACCCCACCTCTCTCTGTGTCTCTCGCTCTCTGTCGCTCTGTCTGTCTCTCTGTCCAGTTCCTGTGATATCAAGTACACAGAGGGGGTCCAGTCTCTGAACTGGACTAAGATCATGAAGACTATAGTGGACGATCCAGAGGGCTTCTTTGAACAGGGGGGCTGGTCTTTCTTAGACCCGGAGAGCGAGGTGTGTGTGTGTATGTTATTGCAAGATACAAAACAGTGTTCAAATGAAGATGTTGGACAAATGTATTTCTCTCTCCATCTGTCTCAGGGGGAAGGAGCAGCGGATGACTCTGAGTCGGGGGAAGACGAGACATTTAACCCCTCGGCAGACGAGAGTGAGGCAGAGGAGGAAGACAGTGCTGAAGATTATGACTCTGAGAGCGAGGACTCCGGTAATGGTAAGAAGTCATGTTGAGACAGACACACACACACACAAATATACAGATACTTAGTAGTGTATGTGGCCGTGTGTATTTCAGACTACAGTGCGTCGCTGGGCAGTGAAGAGGAGAGCGGTAAAGACTGGGATGAGTTGGAAGAGGAGGCCAGGAAAGGTGAGTCTACTCTACATTCTCCCAAAGGAGGGAGAAACCTATCTTACCATCCCTGAAGCAAGAGGTACCATCGCTTGCTGCTCCATGGTAGAGGAACACTGGAGAATAATACATCTTGGTTATCTGATGTGAATTGGAACTTCTTCGCTGACCTACAGTGCCTTGAGAAAGTATTCGGCCCCCTTGAACTTTGCGACCTTTTGCCACATTTCAGGCTTCAAACATAAAGATATAAAACTATATTTTTGTGAAGAATCAACAACAAGTGGGACACAATCATGAAGTGGAACGACATTTATTGGATATTTCAAACTTTTTTAACAAATCAAAAACTGAAAACTTGGGCGTGCAAAATTATTCAGCCCCTTTACTTTCAGTGCCGCAAACTCTCTCCAGAAGTTCAGTGAGGATCTCTGAATGATCCAATGTTGACCTAAATGACTAATGATGATAAATATAATCCACCTGTGTGTAATCAAGTCTCTGTATTAATGCACCTGCACTGTGATAGTCTCAGAGGTCCGTTAAAAGCGCAGAGAGCATCATGAAGAACAAGGAACACACCAGGCAGGTCCGAGATACTGTTGTGAAGAAGTTTAAAGCCGGATTTGGATACAAAAAGATTTCCCAAGCTTTAAACATCCCAAGGAGCACTGTGCAAGCGATAATATTGAAATGGAAGGATTATCAGACCACTGCAAATCTACGGTCCTTCTGTAGCTCAGTTGGTAGAGCAAGGCCTGGCCGTAGAATGTATGCACCTGACTGTAATGTATAAACTTTCAGCTCATACAAGGAGAAGACTAATCAGAGATGCAGCCAAGAGGCCCATGATCACTCTGGATGAACTGCAGAGATCTACAGCTGAGGTGGGAGACTCTGTCCATAGGACAACAATCAGACGTATATTGCGCAAATCTGGCCTTTTTGGAAGAGTGGCAAGAAGAAAGCCATTTCTTAAAGATGTCCATAAAGTGTCGTTTAAAGTTTGCCATAAGCCACCTGGGAGACGCACCAAACATGTGGAAGAAGGTGCTCTGGTCAGATGAAACCAAAATTGAACTTTTTGGCAACAATGCAAAACGTTATGTTTGGCGTAAAAGCAACACAGCTCATCACCCAGAACACACCATCCCCACTGTCAAACATGGTGGTGGCAGCATCATGGTTTGGGCCTGCTTTTCTTCAGCAGGGACAGGGAAGATGGTTAAAATTGATGGGAAGATGGATGGAGCCAAATACAGGACCATTCTGGAATAAAACCTGATGGAGTCTGCAAAAGACCTGAGACTGGGACGGAGATTTGTCTTCCAACAAGACAATGATCCAAAACATAAAGCAAAATCTACAATGGAATGGTTAAAAAATAAACATATCCAGGTGTTAGAATGGCCAAGTCAAAGTCCAGACCTGAATCCAATCGAGAATCTGTGGAAAGAACTGAAAACTGCTGTTCACAAATGCTCTCCATCCAACCTCACTGAGCTCAAGCTGTTTTGCAAGGAGGAATGGGAAGAAATTTCAGTCTCTCGATGTGCAAAACTGATAGACATACCCCAAGCGACTTACAGCTGTAATCGCAGCAAAAGGTGGCGCTACAAAGTATTAACTTAAGGGGGCTGAATAATTTTGCACACCCAATTTTTCAGTTTTTGATTTGTTAAAAAAGTTTGAAATATCCAATAAATGTCGTTCCACTTCATGATTGTGTCCCACTTGTTGATTCTTCACAAGAAAATACAGTTTTATATCTTTATGTTTGAAGCCTGAAATGTGGCAAAAGTTCGCAAAGTTCAAGGTGGCCGAATACTTTCGCAAGGCACTGTATGACATCTTTGTCCCCGTGTGTTTTGATATTGACTCCTGTAATGTGAAATCAGTTTCAAATGTCTGTCTCGCGCCTCCTCTCCTAGCCGACAAAGAGTCTCACTATGAGGACGCGGAGGAGACCTCGTCGGCTAAGCGGAAGGGTCGCTCGTCAGCCCCGCCTCCCAGCGCCAAGAAGAAACGCCGCCACTGAATGGCACCACCACCAGACTGTCTCACCTACGCACACACTGCCAAAAACATTGTTGATTCAATCCCCCTCTAATTCATCTTGGCTCTGTCATTTCCCTTCGTCTGTCTCTCTCACACACACACACACACACGCGCGCGCGCTATACGATTTGTATATAGAGGTAGTAGCACCCCCATGCGTTTGTATTAGGCCGTGAGTGTCGTGATTAAATGGGCATATCGTACCTGACGGTAGGCAGTTCATTCCTCTCTCCATTCCTTTGGCAACTCATTTCCCTGTTTCCAAGGGCCAGGTGTGTGTGTTTTGAAAGGGTTTTAATTGCAAACAATTGTTTTTCTGTTCAATTGTTTCTAAACCAATATAGTAAGCAGTGATGATGATACAGTATCTTCTGCTAAGCATTTTTACAAGATTTAGTCTAAACAAATAATCTTCCTTTCTACCGTTCTTCCTTCTTGGACATCTTTTATTTGTTGAGAGCGATTGATGTGGGGGGGGGAGCAGATATCAATTCCCTTTTCCAATTACTTTTCTTTATGTGGGTTTGTACAGACTGACTGACGCTCAAGAACCTCACAATGTCTCTAATTTCCCCACCACTTTCCTCCATCTTTCTGTTAATCCTGGATAGGTAGACTGTTGAATTGTTAATTCAAAATCCTGATGTTTTTGTAATAAAATTTTTAAAAATAGTGGTTATTTTGTCTTTTTCATTCGAGTGTCACTGTCAATGCTGCCTATTAATAACTATGAGATTGATGAACCATTCTTTATGCTACAGTGTTCACTTCTGTGTTGGTCTAGCATGACCAGTCTTCTGTTAAGTTATTCTTATACTAAATTTGTATATAGTGCTTTGAATACAAGTAACAAAGTGCTTCACATCATGAAATAATGAACTGAAAGTACTAACAAATAAACACAGGACTGGAGAATGTTGTCTGGCTGCCATCTCTGCCAATAACCAGGTAAGCAACAATTGTCAGGTGGTATGAGGGGAAACTAACAATGGGACAAGGAAGTCAAATCTAAACTAAAGGAACATTTCCTTAATTCTTAGCTAACCCTCTTTTAAGTCTTTGGGCCACAATGAGCTCCACAGACAGAGGGGGTGAAATAACTTGCTGTAACTGAAGGTACACTACATGACCAAAAATATGTGGACACCTGGCAGTCGAACATCTCGTTCCAAAAGTCATGGGCATTAATATGGACTTGGTTCCCCCTTTGTTGCTCTAACAGCCTCTACTCTTCTGGAAAGGTGTTCCACTAGATGTTGGACTGTTGCTGAGGACTTGCTTCCATTCAGCCACGAGCATTAGAAAGGTCAGTGTAATTAGGTCTGGCTCGCAATCGGCGTTCCAATTAATCTCTAAGGTGTTCGATGGAGTTGAGGTCAGGGCTCTGTGCAGGCCAGTCAAGTTATTTCATACCGATCTCGACAAACCATTTCTGTATGGATCCCACTTTACGCACAGGGTTAATTGTCATGCTGAAACAGGAAAGGGCCTTTCCCAAACTGTTGCCACAAAGTTCAAAGCACAGAATCGTATAGAATGTCATTGTATGCTGTAGTGTTAAGATTTCCCTTTAATGGAACTAAGGGGCTTAGCCTGAACCATGAAAAACAGCCCCAAACGTATTCCTCTATCAAACGTTACAGTTGGTACTATGCATTCGGGCAGGTAGCGTTCTCCTGGAATCCGCCAAACTCAGATTTGTCCCTTGGACTGCTAGATGGTGAAGCGTGAGTCATCACTCCAGAGAACGCGTTTCCACTGAGTCCAATGTCTGCGAGGTTTACACCACTCCAGATGATACTTGGCATTGCGCATGGTGATCTTCCGGTTGTGATACAGCCTGGAATTGAACAAGGGTCTGTAATGAGGCCTCTAATACTGAGATGCAGTGCATTAGATCACTGGAACAGAATCAGTGGAATGGTATCAAATACATCAAACACAGGGTTGGTTCTACAGAGAAGGAGAGACAGAGTTTGCAAACTGGGATGACGGACAGCTGAATCATTTTGGAGGAAGTCAATACTGTGGATTGTTGTTGAGTGGAGGGAAGTGGGAAGATACTGACTGTTTGACGAATGAACTTCTTTGTGTGTTGTGATGGTGAGTAGCCTTCTGTGCTTGTGTATATTAGTTTTCCCATGGACAGCAGTGCATAACTATAACACTGAATTATCATAGTTAAAATGCAAACCCAGGTATAAACGTTTGTCCACTTTTATCCTAACTTCCATATAAGTAAATACTTCCCTTAACCAAACATTGATGTCAATGGGAGACTGTGACTTAAGTGGATGTTAGGATTCACACCTTGTGTGTGAATCACACCTTATGTTTGTTCATTTGTTGTGCAGAAAGAAAGTAGGGAGTTGGACATTCTTATCAGACAGCTGACGAGTTGGTCTGAAGCTCAGAGTTTCTGCAGAGAGTACTACACAGACAGAGAGTACTACACAGACAGAGAGTACTGCACAGACAGAGAGTACTACACAGACAGAGAGTACTACACAAACAGTACTACACAGACAGAGTACTACACAGACCTGGCCAGTGTGAGGAACCAGGCTCAGTACCATGGAGGTAAAGAGCCTAGCCCGGTGCATCAGCAGCGTGGGGATTGGTTTGTTCAGAAACAGGGAGTGGTCAGATCAGAGTGACTCCTCCTCCAGGTAAAACCAACACGTTACATTACAGTGCTCTTGCTACACTGTACTTACCCAGCACGTGTGGTTAGTGGGGTTGCTGCTCTAAATACATACCATGTATAACAGGAATAATTACACTGTAACAAGGACACTAAATGTAAAGAGACTCCTCTTCCTCCTCTGCCCCCTCCTCTTCCTCCCCTTCCCCCCTCCTCCTCCCTTAGATTCTGGCGTTTAGGAGTCAACTCGGGAGGGCATCAGAGGTGTACCACAGTGTTCATGTTGGATTCTGGGAAATTAACACATGACAACTGCAGTGACAAACAGCTGCTGCAGGTAAAGGTGTGTTCACCATTTAAATGATTATTTTACACAATTTAAAATGATAATTCCTGATAGTTTGGACTGCTGGCGGTTCTAATCAGCTGCAGTGGTTAAATAATGTATACTGTGTTATTCAGATAAGTGTGTGTGGGCGAAATCACTTCAACAAAACAGCTGACATCACAGAGCTGCCCTTGAAGGAAGTGAGAGTCACAAAAACTACAGTACTGTGTGTGTGTGCGTGTGCGCGTGCTACAACTAGGGCCCAGATATGTCCCTGGTCAGATCATGAGGTGACTGTTCTAGTTGTCTTCCTCTCTTAGCTACAAGATGAACTGAGAGGGCGAGGGATATCAGAGTCTGTCAATCTGAGATGGAAGAAAAAGACTGACACGAACTCAGCGTCCAGTATTTATGCTGCAGTAGTTTATGTGTCGGGGGACTAGGGCCAGTTTGTTATATCTGGAGTACTTCTCCTGTCTTGTCCTGTGTGAATTTAAGTGTGCTCTCTAATTCTCTCTTTCTCTCTCTCTCTCAGAGGACCAGAGCCCTAGGACCATGCCTCAGGACTACCTGGCATGATGACTCCTTGCTGTCCCCAGTCCACCTGGCTGTGCTGCTGCTCCAGTTTCAACTGTTCTGCCTGTGATTATTATTATTTGACCATGCTGGTCATTTATGAACATTTGAACATCTTGGCCATGTTCTTTTATAATCTCCACCCGGCACAGCCAGAAGAGGACTGGCCACCCCTCATAGCCTGGTTCCTCTCTAGGTTTCTTCCTAGGTTTTGGCCTATCTAGTGAGTTTTTCCTAGCCACCGTGCTTTTACACCTGCATTGCTTGCTGTTTGGGGTTTTAGGCTGGGTTTTTGTACAGCACTTTGAGATATCAGCTGATGTACGAATGGCTATATAAATACATTTGATTTGATTTGATGGATGGAAGAAGTGTTGATAAGGAGAAAGAAAGAAAAAGGAGGATGAATAGGATTAAGAGAGAATCATGTTTATTTTCATGGCAAATAGAGGAAACGTGCTACAAAAAGATGGCTTTATTCTTTGATTCTTGTCTAACTCTTATACAGGATAACAATGTACCTCACTATATACCAATTAGTTAATGCTCTTTGTGATTCAACGTTCGTTGTAAATTCTGTATTTACAGATTTAATTGAATCCCCGAGCTGACGAGGTAAAAATCTGTCGTTCTTCCCCTGAACAAGGCAGTTAACCCACTGTTCCCCGGTAGGCCGTCATTGGAAATAAGAATTTGTTCTTAACTGACTTGCCTAGTTAAATGTAAAAAATATATATACTTTTACAACAAACTATATCCACTATATCAGCACTTATCTAAATGTTAATATTAGCATTTGTCCTGTCGCTATAGAATTAGGATTTTCTTTAATGTAATAAAGGCAATAAACATGTTTCATACACAACATACATTTTTACATACACTACCTTTCAAAAGTTTGGGGTCACTTAGAAATGTCCTTGTTTTTGAAAGAAAAGCTCATTTTTTTGTCCATTAAAATAACATCAAATTGATCAGAAATACAGTGTAGACATTGTTAATGTTGTAAATGACTATTAGCTGGAAACGGCAGATTGTTAATGGAATATCTACATAGGCGTACAGAGACCTATTATCAGCAACCATCACTCCTGTGTTCCAATGGTCCAATGTGTTAGCTAATCCAAGTTTATCATTTTAAAAGGCTAATTGATCATTAGAAAACCCTTTTGCAATTATGTTAGCACAGCTGAAAACTGTTGTCCTGAATAAAGAAGCAATAAAACGGGTCTTCTTTAGACTAGTTGAGTATCTGGAGCATCAGCATTTGTGGGTTTGATTACAGGCTCAAAATGGCTAGAAACAAAGACTTTCTTCTGAAACTTGTCAGTCAATTTTTGTTATGAGAAATGAAGGCTATTCCATGTGAGAAATTGCCAATAAACTGAAGATCTCGTACAACTCTGTGTATGACTCCCTTCACAGAACAGTGCAAACTGGCGCTAATCAAAATAGAAAGAGGAGTGGGAGGCCCCGGTGCACAACTGAGCAGTAGGACAAGTACATTAGAGTGTCAAGAGAAACATACGCTTCACAAGTCTTCAACTGGCAGCTTCATTAAATAGTACCTGCAAAACACCAGTCTCAATGTCAACAGTGAAGAGGCGACTCCGGGATGCTGGCCTTTTTTAGCTAACACAACGTGCCATTGGAACACAGGAGTGATGGTTGCTGATATTGGACCTCTGTACGCCCATGTCGATATTCCATAAAAATAAAAATAAACATTTACAACATTAAAACAATGTCTACACTGTATTTCGGATCAATTTGATGTTATTTTAATTGACAAAAAAATTGATTCTTCTTTAAAAAACAAGAACATTTCTAAGTGGCCCCAAACGTTTGACGGTAGTGTACATCCGTTATCATTTGGGGGCACTTTTGGAAAAAGTAACAATCACAGCAAAATATGATCTTATTTCTTTTCAAAACATCATTAGACATGAAAAATGACCAAAACATACTGTTATTTTAGCAAAATTGCAGTGAATTTGCATTTTCTTTCAAACAAAAATATGGATTTTTTTCCTTTATATAAAGTTCTGATGTTTTCCAAAGAATAATCTACGTTACCATCATTTGATTATAGTATCATTTAGTTTTCATAATTTTGAAGAAAATATGAATTTTGTCATATGCATATGTCTAAGGTAATTTAAATGTTTCGCACACTCATATCTAGTTATAAACAGTTATAACCAGACAAGTACAAATGGTGCTCCATCTCTGCAGATGATCTATCTACCAGGTCAAGATCACTTCAACAGGTCCCCCTACACCAATATGCTTATTTCACATTAAATAAGAGCTAAATAAAAGCTTGTTAATAAATGTATTCTGTTGTGGATATCAGCTTGTTTATAAATGTCCTCTGTTGTGGACATCAGCTTGTTAATAAATGTCCTCTGTTGTGGACATCGGGATGCACTGACTGTTTTACCTCCTGTCCCCATTTACTGTAATGCTACATGTTTTATATACAATGAACTGAGTCCTAATGGCCACTACATGTTTTATATACTATGAACTGAGTCCTAATGGCCACTACATGTTTTATATACAATGAACTGAGTCCTAATGGCCACTACATGTTTTATATACAATGAACTGAGTCCTAATGGCCACTACATGTTTTATATACAATGAACTGAGTCCTAATGGCCACTACATGTTTTATATACAATGAACTGAGTCCTAATGGCCACTACATGTTTTATATACAATGAACTGAGTCCTAATGGCCACTACATGTTTTATATACTATGACCTGAGTCCTAATGGCCACTACATGTTTTATATACAATGAACTGAGTCCTAATGGCCACTACATGTTTTATATACTATGAACCGAGTCCTAATGGCCACAACATGCTTTATATACAATGAACTGAGTCATAATGGCCCCCTACATGTTTTATATACGATGAACTGAGTCCTAATGGCCACTACATGCTTTATATACAATGAACTGAGTCCTAATGGCCTCTACATGTTTTATATACAATGAACTGAGTCCTAATGGCCCACTACATGTTTTATATACTATGAACTGAGTCCTAATGGCCCACTACATGTTTTATATACTATGAACTGAGTCCTAATGGCCACTACATGTTTTATATACAATGAACTGAGTCCTAATGGCAACTTCATGTTTTATATACAATGAACTGAGTCCTAATGGCCACTACATGTTTTATATACTATGAACTGAGTCCTAATGGCCACAACATGTTTTATATACAATGAACTGAGTCCAACTGGCCACTACATGTTTTATATACTATGAACTGAGTCCTAATGGCCTCTACATGTTTTATATACTATGAACTGAGTCCTAATGGCCCACTACATGTTTTATATACAATGAACTGAGTCCTACTGGCCACTACATGTTTTATATACTATGAACTGAGTCCTAATGGCCACAACATGTTTTATATACTATGAACTGAGTCCTAATTACATGTTTTATATACTATGAACTGAGTCCTAATGGCCCACTACATGTTTTATATACAATGAACTGAGTCCTAATGGCCACTACATGTTTTATATACTATGAACTGAGTCCTAATGGCCACTACATGTTTTATATACTATGAACTGAGTCCTAATGGCCACAACATGTTTTATATACAATGAACTGAGTCCTAATGGCCACAACATGTTTTATATACAATGAACTGAGTCCTAATGGCCTCTACATGTTTTATATACTATGAACTGAGTCCTAATGGCCCACTACATGTTTTATATACAATGAACTGAGTCCTACTGGCCACTACATGTTTTATATACTATGAACTGAGTCCTAATGGCCACAACATGTTTTATATACTATGAACTGAGTCCTAATGGCCTCTACATGTTTTATATACTATGAACTGAGTCCTAATGGCCCACTACATGTTTTATATACAATGAACTGAGTCCTAATGGCCACTACATGTTTTATATACTATGAACTGAGTCCTAATGGCCACAACATGTTTTATATACTATGAACTGAGTCCTAATGGCCTCTACATGTTTTATATACTATGAACTGAGTCCTAATGGCCACAACATGTTTTATATACTATGAACTGAGTCCTAATGGCCTCTACATGTTTTATATACTATGAACTGAGTCCTAATGGCCCACTACATGTTTTATATACAATGAACTGAGTCCTAATGGCCACTACATGTTTTATATACTATGAACTGAGTCCTAATGGCCACTACATGTTTTATATACTATGAACTGAGTCCTAATGGCCACAACATGTTTTATATACAATGAACTGAGTCCTAATGGCCACAACATGTTTTATATACAATGAACTGAGTCCTAATGGCCTCTACATGTTTTATATACTATGAACTGAGTCCTAATGGCCCACTACATGTTTTATATACAATGAACTGAGTCCTACTGGCCACTACATGTTTTATATACTATGAACTGAGTCCTAATGGCCACAACATGTTTTATATACTATGAACTGAGTCCTAATGGCCTCTACATGTTTTATATACTATGAACTGAGTCCTAATGGCCCACTACATGTTTTATATACAATGAACTGAGTCCTACTGGCCACTACATGTTTTATATACTATGAACTGAGTCCTAATGGCCACAACATGTTTTATATACTATGAACTGAGTCCTAATGGCCTCTACATGTTTTATATACTATGAACTGAGTCCTAATGGCCCACTACATGTTTTATATACAATGAACTGAGTCCTAATGGCCACTACATGTTTTATATACAATGAACTGAGTCCTAATGGCCACTACATGTTTTATATACTATGACCTGAGTCCTAATGGCCACTACATGTTTTATATACAATGAACTGAGTCCTAATGGCCACTACATGTTTTATATACTATGAACCGAGTCCTAATGGCCACAACATGCTTTATATACAATGAACTGAGTCATAATGGCCCCTACATGTTTTATATACGATGAACTGAGTCCTAATGGCCACTACATGCTTTATATACAATGACCTGAGTCCTAATGGCCACTACATGTTTTATATACAATGAACTGAGTCCTAATGGCCACTACATGTTTTATATACTATGAACCGAGTCCTAATGGCCACAACATGCTTTATATACAATGAACTGAGTCATAATGGCCCCTACATGTTTTATATACGATGAACTGAGTCCTAATGGCCACTACATGCTTTATATACAATGAACTGAGTCCTAATGGCCTCTACATGTTTTATATACAATGAACTGAGTCCTAATGGCCCACTACATGTTTTATATACTATGAACTGAGTCCTAATGGCCCACTACATGTTTTATATACTATGAACTGAGTCCTAATGGCCACTACATGTTTTATATACAATGAACTGAGTCCTAATGGCAACTTCATGTTTTATATACAATGAACTGAGTCCTAATGGCCACTACATGTTTTATATACTATGAACTGAGTCCTAATGGCCACAACATGTTTTATATACAATGAACTGAGTCCAACTGGCCACTACATGTTTTATATACTATGAACTGAGTCCTAATGGCCTCTACATGTTTTATATACTATGAACTGAGTCCTAATGGCCCACTACATGTTTTATATACAATGAACTGAGTCCTACTGGCCACTACATGTTTTATATACTATGAACTGAGTCCTAATGGCCACAACATGTTTTATATACTATGAACTGAGTCCTAATGGCCTCTACATGTTTTATATACTATGAACTGAGTCCTAATGGCCCACTACATGTTTTATATACAATGAACTGAGTCCTAATGGCCACTACATGTTTTATATACTATGAACTGAGTCCTAATGGCCACTACATGTTTTATATACTATGAACTGAGTCCTAATGGCCACAACATGTTTTATATACAATGAACTGAGTCCTAATGGCCACAACATGTTTTATATACAATGAACTGAGTCCTAATGGCCTCTACATGTTTTATATACTATGAACTGAGTCCTAATGGCCCACTACATGTTTTATATACAATGAACTGAGTCCTACTGGCCACTACATGTTTTATATACTATGAACTGAGTCCTAATGGCCACAACATGTTTTATATACTATGAACTGAGTCCTAATGGCCTCTACATGTTTTATATACTATGAACTGAGTCCTAATGGCCCACTACATGTTTTATATACAATGAACTGAGTCCTAATGGCCACTACATGTTTTATATACTATGAACTGAGTCCTAATGGCCACTACATGTTTTATATACTATGAACTGAGTCCTAATGGCCACAACATGTTTTATATACAATGAACTGAGTCCTAATGGCCACAACATGTTTTATATACAATGAACTGAGTCCTAATGGCCACTACATGTTTTATATCCTATGAACTGAGTCCTAATGGCCACTACATGTTTTATATACTATGAACTGAGTCTTAATGGCCACTACATGTTTTATAGAGTATGAACTGAGTCCTAATGGCCCACTACACGTTTTATATACAATGAACTGATTTAAAATGGCCACTACATGTTTTATATACTATGAACCGAGTCCTAATGGGTCCTAAATATTTTGTCATTTTTTAAATGTTATTTTCTTCACCCCAAACACTTATGTGACACAAAAAAAAATCCAAAACTTTTTTGGTTGCTTGATCTGATTAGGCTATACCTTCTTTCTCTCTCTTTACAATGTGTTCCAATGAGTGCTCACCTCCTGTATTAGTACCCTCAGTTAGTCTCACCAAACCAGTTCTCTCTCTTCCCCCGTTGCCAGTGGAGACAACGAGTGTAAAACAATTAAATAACACTTAACACTAAGTCTCGTCTCTGCCAACTGACTTTTCTGCTTTGACTAAAAATGGTCTTACCGACTTTGGAATGTGGTTGTCTCACCCAGCTATCTTAAGATGAATGCACTGACTGTAAGTCGCTCTGGATAAGAGCGTCAGCTAAGTGACTTAAATGTCAAATGTAATGCTCATCCCCAATGGTGTGTAACGTCAAGGATGACGTGAAAATACGCAAATAAGCACCTTCAGTTATTCACACCAAACCAGTTCTCTAACCCCTTCCTCATCATCTGTGGAGTCATGGTGGCCTGAGAGCCCAAATGGGACCAAGAGGATAGTTGCCTTCCTTTCACACACTTAAGAGTTTATTCCAAAACGCTATATATCCATTTTCAGAAATGTTTGTAAATGAGCTTTTCTTGTTTAAATAAACTATGAAAGGGACTGGTGTATTTTTTAAATTATCATATCATGGCATCGATTTGTTCACTGATGGTTTCATTTCAGATGCAAATAGTCATGTTCTCAGATAAATAAGTAATTTTGCTAGGTTTTGTACACTCAAATGTAACAAATAACTATATTCTTAATAAAGAAATGTACAAATGATACATTTGTGACATCAATATTTATTTAAAAAATATATACATAATAATAATTCAATATGAGATCTGTATGTAAAAGATTTACATTTTAGTCATTTAGCAATGTTCTTTTCCAGAGCACCTTACAGTTCGACTTCAGATAGTTAGATGAGACAACCACATACTTATTTTCACAAAATCTTAAGAGACGATAATGTCGATCTTTGCAGACGATACTGTCTCATCATCATCACTGCATTCTATATCTATTGATTTACAAACAAAAACATGAAATTCATGTTGCAAACGCATGCGGCTGCAACCAATGTTCCCTCAAAATAAAAAATCAGCACTGAGAAAATGTCAGGTCTGCTGAGCGCAAACTTGAAAGTTGTGAAAATTCTGTGCAACTTCCAGCACGCGTTTACTGTGAACACTGAGGCTGTACCCGCTTTAAGTGTCACGCCCTGATCAGTCCTTGTGCTTGTCTCCACCCCCTCCAAGTGTTGCCCATCTTCCCCACTTATCCCCTGGTTATTTATACCTGTGTTTTCTGTCTCTGTGCCAGTTTGTCTTGTTTGTTCAAGCCTACCAGCGTTTTGTCTCAGCTCTCGTTTTCCCCCAGTCTCTCTTTATCTCGTCCTCCTGGTTTTTAACCCTTGCCTGTCCTGACCCTGTACCCGCCATCCTGACCACTCTGCCCGACCCTGAGTCTGCCTGCCATCCTGACCACTCTGCCCGACCCTGAGTCTGCCTGCCATCCTGACCACTCTGCCCGACCCTGAGTCTGCCTGCCATCCTGACCACTCTGCCCGACCCTGAGTCTGCCTGCCATCCTGACCACTCTGCCCGACCCTGAGTCTGCCTGCCATCCTGACCACTCTGCCCGACCCTGAGTCTGCCTGCCATCCTGACCACTCTGCCCGACCCTGAGTCTGCCTGCCATCCTGTACCTTGGCCTCTACTCTGGATTATCGACCCCTGCCTGCCTTGTCCTATCATTTGCCTGTCCCTGTTACAATAAACATGGTTACTTAACACAGTCTACACTTGGGTCTTACCTTGATTCCTGATACTAAGTTAGTTTTAACAGTGGTCAAGTAGGCAACTGTGGCTATTTGATCATAGTGTAGGCCCACCAGAGTAGCCTACCATTTTTTTTAAACAATGAAGAAAAATCATCCCATAATATTTGAACATGGAAATTGCTGTTCTATCATTCAGCCTACAGTAGAATTCAATGTGTGGTGTTCAATGTAGGCCTGCATTACATGAGATATTAGGGAAAAAAACATGCAGGGCTTGAAATGAACCTTTTTATTATTTAACCTTTGTTTTACTAGACATGTTCATCCACTTGTCCTTTGGACAAAGAGCAGACAAAAATGTTTGTGTTTGATGCAAGAAACCACTTTACAAAATAAAATGCATTATCTCCATACCGTTAAGAGATTAAACAGGTCCATATTTAACAATGGTCTATTTACATATAGGCCTACAGCAGCTCTGATTGGTTATGTCGCACCATTATGGGCTGAGTCGTGCTCAATAGAATCCTACTCTGAAGCATTCTGGTTACAGCAAAATCTCTTGCATAGTTTGTTTTGTCTCGGTATGTTGCATTGAAAGTGGTTACTATTGTGTTGATTCGATCACAATTGCCACAGTAATGGGAAACGATAGTGACAACTAACGGGGAAATCTCCCGCTTCTCTCAGTGGGCTAATATTTATTCTGTGCTCTGCAGGCAGTCCGGGGCGGCAGTCTAGGTGCTACTGCGCGCTAGCGCAAGCGCTCAGTTTAGAGGGAACATTGGGTGAAACCCATATGCACATTCTATAGTGTGTGTGTGTGTGTTCGTGTAATGAACTATCCCAGAATGTGACCATTAGACCTATTTTACTGAAAAGAAGAGAAGGAAGAGAGGGGAGCCAGGAACTACAACAACAAAAGTGTTACTTCATTATAAGTATCTCTAAATGTTTCTCCTGCACTCATTTCAAATGATCCAGCTAATGGAGAGGATCTCTCGCCAATAGTTCTTCTGACACAGAGAATTGGTGGAAGGGAATTCAACTGTTAGATATGAAGAGGTGTGTGCTGTTCCTCCTGCTGCTCTCAGGTAAGCCTGTACACACACACACACACACACACACACACACACACACACACACACACACACACACACACACACACACACACACACACACACACACACACACACACACACACACACACACACACACACACACACACACACACACACACACACACACACACACACACACACACCTACAGATAGTGTGCGCGCGTGCGTGCATGTGAAATCAAACTCCAATGGAGTCACTGGATTCTTGCATGGATTTCATTTTGTGTGTGTCCTTTTTCAGGTTTCTACCAACTGTCGTCATGCCTCACCGGCCAATACTTATTTATTAATGACCAATGACCTGGGTTGAAGCATAGAGATACTTCAGAGATAAGTACATTGACCTGGCCACCATAGACAACATGGAGGATATGAACAGATTGCTGAACTTAATAATAACTACAATAATTCTGTCTGGATAGGGATGTATGATGATGTTAACAGCTGGAGGTGGTCTCTGGAAGACAGTGACTACTACAGTGAGGGAGGGGCTGAGTTCAAAAACTGGGCCAGTGGTCAGCCTGGTGACCAAGACAGTGGACAGCCTGATGACCAAGGCAGTGGACAGCCTGATGACCAAGGCAGTGGGCAGTCTGATGACCAAGGCAGTGGGCAGCCTGATGACCAAGGCAGTGGACAGCCTGATGACCAAGGCAGTGGACAGCCTGATGACCAAGGCAGTGGGCAGCCTGATGACCAAGGCAGAGGACAGCCTGATGACCAAGGCAGTGGACAGCCTGATGACCAAGGCAGTGGACAGCCTGATGACCAAGGCAGTGGGCAGCCTGATGACCAAGGCAGTGGACAGCCTGATGACCAAGGCAGTGGACAGCCTGATGACCAAGGCAGTGGACAGCCTGATGACCAAGGCAGTGGGCAGCCTGATGACCAAGGCAGTGGACAGCCTGATGACCAAGGCAGTGGACAGCCTGATGACCAAGGCAGTGGACAGCCTGATGACCAAGGCAGTGGGCAGCCTGATGACCAAGGCAGTGGGCAGCCTGATGACCAAGGCAGTGGACAGCCTGATGACCAAGGCAGTGGACAGCCTGATGACCAAGGCAGTGGACAGCCTGATGACCAAGGCAGTGGGCAGCCTGATGACCAAGGCAGTGGACAGCCTGATGACCAAGGCAGTGGACAGCCTGATGACCAAGGCAGTGGACAGCCTGATGACCAAGGCAGTGGACAGCCTGATGACCAAGGCAGTGGACAGCCTGATGACCAAGGCAGTGGACAGTACTGTACAGTGATGAGAGACAATGGAAGGTGGAACGACGATCGTTGCGCAAACAAGGAAATCTTCTTCTGCCACGATGGTAAGAAATAACCGACTACATCAACCTATTATGCATTTATTTTGGACGATACACACACCACTGGGCACACCAAGTCATTTCAATGTGGATAATTGGGTAATATTTGAAGATATGTTGATCAATGAGATTACAATTTATATTCACCCACTCAAAAAGTTTGTTGAATTCCAAACGTGTATTCACGTTGCTTTCAACCATCTAAAAGAACCACCAAATTCCAATGAAAAAAATAATGTCTTATTTTTGGTTTAGTTGTCACGTGTTATCACTGCACATTATAACAATTTAAAAGCGCAACCAAATTCAAGTGGGGTACCAGGTGTCATTAGATACTTGGACCTTGTGACCCGTCTGTATTTATTTTCTTCGTCTAGCTTGTGTTCTGTTTTCTTTGTGTTCTTGAACGTAGCCCTGTCTTTCATTTTTGTTCATTGATTTCACCTGTGTTAGTTACTCACCTGGTCTCATCAGCTCCTTATTTAGTTCAGTTCATACTGTTTGTGCCTTTGTGAGGTACTGCTCATTTTGACTCTACAAAGCCTTTTCCTAGCTAAGTTTGTGAGAACCAGTTATTCCTAGCTAAGTTTGTGAGAATCAGTCCTAGTTTGATTCACCTGCCTGTTTATGACCCCGATTCCTGCCTTCTGCGTAGGCAAAATAAACACCTGCTGCGCTCTGCGAGCTAATCTACACCGTTTTCTCCCTCAGTATTCATTACAATGGGGATGGGCTCATTGGAATGGAATAAATGGACAGAGTGAAACATGTGGTTTATATATGTTTGATGCCGTTCCCAACTATTCCATTCCGACGAGCCTGTCCTCCTATAGCGCCTCCTCTGGCCACACACACACACACACACACACACACACACACACACACACACACACACACACACACACACACACACACACACACACACACACACACACACACACACACACACACACACACACACACACACAGAGGTTTGTTCCCAATATCCTTTCCCAACAGGAGGGACCAATTCCTCAATTATTTCAGTTTGATTAATGAAAGCCAAAGTTGGTCTGAGGCGCAGAACTACTGTAGAGAGCATCACACAGACATGGCCAGTGTGAGGAACCAGACTGAGAACCAGGAGATACAGGTTTATTGTTTTCTTCTATGTTTCGTCCCTAATATATGCCATTTAGCAGACAGTTTTTATCCAAAGAAACACAGTCATGCATGCATACAAACATTTGAACTTACTGTCTTGGCATTACAAGCACCATGCTCTACCAACTGAGCCACAAAGGAACAGAGGACCACTTGGGAGTCTTCCTGGCCACTGTGATCTCGCTTGCGCTTTGCTTTCTCTTTCGGGTTGTAGGCCGGGTTACAGTAAAGAAGTTACTTTGTGACAACTGCTGATGTAAAAAGGCTTTATAAATACATTTGATTGACTGGCACAGACAGTGGCCAATGGTAGCAGCGTGTGGACCGGCCTGTTCAGAGACTCATGGAAGTGGTCAGACCAAAGCGACTCCTTGTTCAGATACTGGGTCGAGGGAGAGCCTAATAATTTCCAAGGAACGTCTGAGGGTTGTGTTGAAGTATGGATCACTAACAATGGACTCTGGAACGATATTATCTGCACTCATCCACAGTTTTTTGTCTGTTACTACACAGGTGAGTGACATGTGTGTTTGTGTACCCAAATATTATAGTAATAATGAGAGCATGAAAAGATTTGAAAGACGGAGGATGTACTAAGTGTGCGTGTGTGTGTTGGAGGATATGTTGGAGTGCAGGTGAAATTCACCTCGACAACAGAGCTAACAGATTCTAACATCACCGAGCTGGTCTTGAAGAAGGGGAGTCATTCTACCTCACCTGAAGGAAAAACTCTGGGCCCTAGTTAGTTAGGAGTTATTCCTGGTAATAATATATATCATGTATATGAATAATATATAACAGGGTTCCCCAACTGGGTGATTATATGCACCCCCCCCCCCAAGGTTTCTGAGCAATTTGTTTAACCTTTTATTATTAATTATTGGACATAACATACTGTAAAAACACCTGTCTCCTCCCATTCATCTACAGTGAATGAAGTCAATTGAACAAATCCCCAATAAGGGATCATAGCTATAAAAAAGCAGGTGTTCTTAATGTTTTGTATACTCAGTGTATGTGAGTGTCAGTGAGGTTTTATTTTTTTATTTTTGTCAAATATGGTATCTGTTGGGTCTTCTTGCAGTGAATTTTCAGTCTACAAATGATTTGTATCTACACTACTGTTCAAAAGTTTGGGTTCACTTAGAAATATCCTTGTTTTTTAAAGAAAAGCACATTTGTTGTCCATTAAAATAACATCAAATTAATCAGAAATATAGTGTAGACATTGTTAATGTTGTAAATGACTATTTGAGCTGGAAATGGCAGATTTTTTAAATGGAAAATCTACATAGGTTTACAGAGGCCCATTATCAGCAACCATCACTCTTGTGTTCCAATGGCACGTTGTGTTAACTAATCCAAGTGTATTATTTTAAAAGGCTAATTGATCATTAGAAAACCCTTTTGCAATTATGTTAGCACAGCTGAAAACTTTTGCCCTGATTAAAGAAGCAATATAACTGGCCTTCTTTAAACTAGTTGAGTATCTGGAGCATCAGCCGTTGTGGGTTTGATTACAGGCTCAAAATGGCCAGAAACAAAGAACTTTCTTCTGAAAATCGTCAGTCTATTCTTGTTCTGAGAGATGAAGGCTATTCCATGCGAGAAATTGCCAAGAAACTGAAAATCTGGTACAAAGCTGTGTCCTACTCCCTTCACAGAACAGCGCAAACAGGCTCTAACCAGAATTGACAGAGAAGTGGAAGGCCCCGGTTCACAACTGAGCAAGAGGACAAGTACATTAGAGTGTCTAGTTTGAGAAACAGACGCCTCAAGTCCTCAAGTGGCAGCTTCATTAAATAGTACCCACAAAACACCAGTCTAAACCTCAACAGTGAAGAGGCGACTCCGGGATGCTGGCCTTCTGTATACCTATGTAGATATTCCATAAAAAAGCAGCTTTATCTAGCTACAATAGTCATTTACAACATTAACAATGTCTACACTGTATTTCTGATAAATTTTAATGAACATAAAATGTGCTTTTCTTTCAAAAACAATGACATTTCTAAGTGGCCCCAAACTTTGAAATGGTAGTGTATGTTCCACCCCAATAAAGGTAAAATTAAAAATTATAAAATGACCACCCGCTCCAGAAACAATAAGCCTGCAGCTGAATCTAGTTGATGATTCCTGATATACACAGTTTAGCATACGATTTTATCCAAACGACTTACAGTCATGCGTGCATACATTTAGATAGTCAGATCATGTGGTGATCCTTGTGTCTCTTAGCTACAAGATGAACTGAGACAGCGAGGGATATCCGACTCTGTCACCCTTCGATGGCAGAAAAATGACTGATTCTGACTGTGGATGGAAGAAGGAGGGAGGAGGAGAAGGAGTGAGGAGAAGGATGGAGGAGATGAGTGGATGAAGAGAATGAAGAGAGATTCATGTATTTTTTGCATGGAAAATGTAGAGGAAATCCGGCACGGAAAGAAAGCTTTATTGTTCGATTTTTCCGACTCTTAACAAGGATAACAATGCATACTGAGTCCTTCACTAGGCTTATAACAAACTAATACCAATTAATTAATGCTATTTGTGATTGAAAATACACTACAGCTGTAATCACTCATCTAATACATTTTTTAATATACTATATCAACTAAATCAACATTCTTCATGTTATTGTCATCTTATTATCATCTTATTGAAATGTTATTCATCATGTTATTGAAATGTTATTCATCATGTTATTGAAATATTATTCGTCATGTTATTGAAATGTTATTCGTCATGTTATTGAAATATTATTCGTCATGTTTTTGAAATGTTATTCGTCATGTTATTGAAATATTATTCGTCATGTTATTGAAATGTTATTCGTCATGTTATTGAAATATTATTCGTCATGTTTTTGAAATGTTATTCGTCATGTTATTGAAATAATATTCGTCATGTTTTTGAAATGTTATTCGTAATGTTATTGAAATGTTATTCGTCATGTTATTGAAATGTTAATAGTCATGTTATTGAAATGTTATTCGTCTTGTTAGTCATATTATCTAAATCACATACAGTTTACACCAAGTTCAACACATAGACAGATGTATTATTGAATCAGTATCAAGAACTACAGTTCTCAACAGACCAGAATCAATCAAATTATATGTGGCCCATTCCATCTTCATTTTTAACCAATCAGCCTGTCAGCCTCTATGACTGACAGGCAGAATGACAAATGGGGCAGAGTTCAAGAATCATAAAATACCATTTATGATATCGCATATATCATTACATTTGCATACTGGTAAACAGTTCAGCAGAAGCGTTTTTAGGAAGGACACAGATGGGGATGTTTTTTTGCAGGGTCTTAAAACAATGTGGCCTTTAATAAATGCATTTAATGCAATTCTATGTCATTTAAGCCTACATGACAGGAGACATTATCAGAATATGTTTTATATTACCACACAAATGAACGAAATGAGTGGCTACTCTGACACTGTCAAACAGATGAATTAAAAATGACCTGGTCTTGACCTGGCCCATGGCTAATAAAAAGAAACGAGACAGATTGTACAACATTAGGAGGAAACGTATTATAGCAGGATTCTAAATCAACTTTCAACTGGCATTGACTCACCCAGTGATGAAGGTAGCATGAATATGTTTAGCCTTGTCACTGTACCAATGATGGTTTCAAGATAGGCCTTATCTACTTTAAAAAACAGTGCTGTTCGTCTGAGTTGGTAGCTCCGACAGACAGATTAGTCTTCTGTTTTCAGCAGTAGGCATTTGCTTTCCTAACATATTTCCCGCAATTGTATTTAGACATTTGCAAAAGGCCTTTTCGCTATTCACCGACAGCAACGGAGAAAAAGAAAACCCATAGAAATACAATCCATAGAAGCAGAATCCATAGAAGGGAAGTGTCCATTAAGTCAGGACTGGCAGCCATTTTAAGCTTACCCATGAGTTTACCAGTAAAATTGGCAAGGTGAGAATCCTTCTATGGATAATATCTCTATGGCCACAACTCAACATGCTGTTCAATATTTGGCGCACGTGCTGCACAAATTCAGTCAGTGTTCAGACAGAAGACATTATATCATTTTGGCAAAATTATTTCGATTTATCAGGGGTTGCGGCAGCCCTACTTCCCTTGGCTATGTCAAGAATCAGAGTTCTCAACACACCAGAACCAATCAAAATACATGTGGCCCATCCCATCTTGATTTCTAACCAATCAGCCTGTCAGCCTCTATGACTGACAGGCAGAATGACAAATGGAGCAGAGTTTTTATCATTGTCATTGACACTAGAGTTCAGGAAGGGGAAAAGTTTCTCATTGAAGGAGCACCCAGTGAAGGAATAGATATGAACCTTGGCTTCCGAGTCGTAAAAAGACACCAACCCTTCCTTGTGATCCACAAACACCCCCACCTTCTGGGGCTTCTCTCTCAGGGAGAGGAGGATGGAGCCAGAATCATCTGCAGCCCTGTACTCATACCTATTGGTCAGCCACAAGGTCCAGTAGCCAATCGCAGGGGTCGGGAGTGCCTTCCCCTTCCTGTCGATGGACTCCCTGGCCACTCCTAGGCCCCAGTCAGTCTTCCCAGAGACCTGCACCTTTAAGTTCAAATTCAAGTAAAAAAAAAAACATTTATAGTTATATTTTTGTCATTCAGCAGATGCTCTTATCCAGAGCGACTTACAGTTTGTGCGTTCATCGCTAGGTACGAGAACCACATCTTACAGTCATAGTAAGTACAACTTCCCTCTAATATACCCACAAAACTGAAACATCCCTACAATGATACTCTGGGGCTGATTTCTTACCTTGGAAGCAATGATCTGAAAAGATTAGTGTGATTTTTTTTGTCCAGTCTAATATGGTGGTATATATAAATATCTAAAAGCCCAAAAAGTCAAATATCCACCGATAATGTCAGTCAACCGATACATCCGTTTGGCTCTTCTTCATTGTACTGTATCTCACCTCGAAGTAGAATCTCCTGGAGGAGAACCCTGTCCTCCCAAGAACGCTGATACTGGTATTGAACCTCTTGAGATTGAAAGGCAGGATCCTCCAATCGTTGACGTGTCTGGCCTGTTTCCCATCCTCAGACAGAACAAGGAAAGGATGAGCTGTGTCGGGGTCCAGAATCACGTTCACTATCGGGAAAGAACAATAAAGCAGATATATCATTCATCCATTCATAAAATTAATTAATACATCCATCCATTCATCCATCAATTGATTCATTCATTCACCCATGCATTAATTAATTAATTCAGCCATCCATCCATCCATTATTACTACATTCATTTATCCATCTATCCATTCATCAAAACATTCATCATACATGAATCCTTTCATCCATCCATTATTTAATCCATCCATCCATTCTGTTAGTTGTAATTAGGGACAGGGGTCTTCCATGACCACCCTGTGGTGTCACCTGACCAGGCTATAGTTAGGATCAAAACAAGAACGGATAAATGACAGTAAAAAATGTAAAATAATTAATTAAATGCAGTGGTAAATAATTCAATGGTGGGTTAAAAGGTTGAGAAACGAGAGATTAACATGTGAATATGTGGACTGCAAATTGTAGCATGTTTTACCTGCATTAGTCTTCAGCAATTTCAACCCTGAATGAAAATAAAAAAAACTCACAATTGAAAATGTCATTGTTCACGATGAAGATTTAATCTAATTAAATTGTTGAAAAATCGAATGGGTCCAAATATAAAATTACTGTAAATGTGTAAAACACTGGTTGAATCAACGTTGTTTCCACGTCATTTCAACTAAATTACGTTGAAGAAATGTGGAATAGACGTTGAATTGACATCTGTGCCCAGTGGGTCATGATTCTACAGTATTTGTCAACTTTTATCAAATGTATCATTATAGATAAATAAAGAATAGTAACCTTTATCCATGACTTTCTTCATCTCCTCTCTGAAGGTATCCTCCAGTTGGGACACAATTCCCCAGATGGTTTTTCCACTACCGCTAGCACTGGTCTCAGAACAGATCTACACCAGAGGACAGTTGGGATCGAGTTTTACTAAGGACTG